>NW_027311885.1:4672500-4767500 GCF_040954645.1 Diabrotica undecimpunctata
AGCCGAACGGACACACACACACTCACACACACACACGCACACACGCACGCACACACGCACACACTCATACACTCACACACACACATACATTCTTCACCTCTCGACTCCTACCTATTAGTCGCCTCTTATGACAGGCAGGGCCTTCTTGCCTCGGCCGTGTTCTTATCTCTGCAAGCCGAACGGACACACACACATACTCACACACGCACACACACACGCACACACGCACACACACACATACACTCTTCACCTCTCGACTCCTATCTATTAGTCGCCTCTTACGATAGGCAGGGCCTTTTTGCCTCGGTCGTGTTCTTATTTCTGCAAGCCGAACTAACACACACACATACTCACACACGCACACACACACGCCCACACGCACACACACACATACACTCTTCACTTCCCGACTCCTACTTATTAGTCGCCCCTTACAAGAGGCAGATCCTTCTTGCCTCGGCCGTATTCTTATCTCTGCAAGCCAAACAAACACACACACATACACACACACTCACACACGCACACACACGCATACAGGCACACACACACACATACACTCTTCACCTCTCAACTCCTACCCATTAGTCGCCTCTTACGACAGGCAGGGCCTTCTTGCCACGGCCGTGTTCCTATCTCTGCGAGCCGACCGCACACACACACACTCACACACACACATACATACACACTTACACGCACACAGGCACACACGCACACATGCACACGCACACGCACACGCACACGCACACACTCTCCACCTCTCGACTCCTATTCATTAGTCGCCTCTTAAGACAGGCAGGGCCTTCTTGCCACGGACGTATTCTTATCTCTGCGGGCCGAACGGACACACACACACTCACACACACACACACACACATACACTCTTAACCTCTCGACTCCTACCCATTAGTCGCCTCTTACGATATTCAGGGACTTCTTGCCACGGACGTATTCTTATCTCTGCAAGCCAAACGGACACACACATACTCACACACGCGCACACACACGCACACACGCACACACACATACACTCTTCACCTCTCGACTCCTACCTATTAGTCGCCCCTTACAACAGGCAGGGCCTTCTTGCCACAGCCATGTTCTTATCTCTGCGAGCCGAACGGACATACACACACACTCACACACACACGCACGCTCACACGCAGACACACACACGCACACACCCACACGCACACGCACACTCACACACTCTCTACCTCTCGACTCCTACCTATTAGTCGCCTCTTACGACAGGCAGGGCCTTCTTGCCTCGGCCGTGTTCTTATCTCTGCAAGCCAAACGGACACACACACATACTTACACACTCACACACACACGCACACATGCACACACACATACACTCTTCACCTCTCGACTCCTACCTATGTCGCCTCTTACGATAGGCAGGGCCTTCTTGCCTCGGTCGTGTTCTTATTTCTGCAAGCCGAACTAACACATGTGATGGGTAGCTCTTTCGGGGCGACAGACTCAGTAAAACACAGGTTTGAAATAAAAATAAATCTATTAATTTAGTATATACAATAAATAAAAATTAAAAAAAGGAATTCTACGTTCTATACTTATAAAACAAAAACGAAATGAATTCTACGTTTCCGTCTGGGTCCCGCGATGAATGAATTCCCCGGCAAACGTCTATAAAAGAAAAGAAATTAATTAGTACTACTAATATACTCGCTTTCGCTTCAATTCAGCGAAAGCTCCGAATATGCTCGCAAACAAAATATTTAGCTGTGCAGACCCGCGGCAATGTTCAATACACAATGCCGACGGGTTCCGCTTGGCTAAGGACAGAGTATGATCCTCAATACGAAAATCTCTGTCCCGGTTGGTTCTGTGCAGATCCACGGTAATGCTCAATACGCAATACCGATGGGTTTCGCTTGGTTAGGGACAGAGTATGATCCTCAATACGGAACTATCTCTGTCCAGAATGGCTCGCTGGTTCACTACACCGGCGAGTCAGGGAGCCTAGAGCGCTAGCTACAAGACTGTCTAATTCCGCTATTCACACGCCTTAAATAGCCGTTTGAATCCCACTACGCCGTCGGGTTGTAGAAGCGGATGCGCAAATATTGACACTCCCACGGTTCGAACTGTTAAACGATCAGAGCATCGTTACACACACACATACTCACACACGCACACACACACGCACACACATACACACACATAAACTCTTCACCTGTCGACTCCTACCCATTAGTCGCCTCCTACGACAGGCAGGAACTTTTTGCCACGGCCGAGTTCTTATCTCTGTGAGCCGAACGGACACACACACTGACACACACACGCACGCACACACACACACACACAAATACACTCTTCACCTCTCGACCCCTACCACACAACGGACACACACACATACTTACACACGCACACACACACGCACACACGCACACACACATACACTCTTCACCTCTCGACTTCTACCTATTAGTCGCCCTTTACAACAGGTAGGGTCTTCTTGCCACAGCCATGTTCTTATCTCTGCGAGCCGAACGGACATACACACACACTCACACACACACGCACGCTCACACGAAGACACACACACGCAGACACGCACACGCACACGCACACACTCTCCACCTCTCGACTCCTACCTATTAGTCGCCTCTTACGACAGGCAGGGCCTTCTTGTCTCGGCCGTGCTCTTATCTCTGCAAGCCGAACCGACACACACACATACTTACACACGCACACACACACGCACACACGCACACACGTACACTCTTCACCTCTCGACTCCTACCAATTAGTCGCCTCTTACGATAGGCAGGGCCTTCTTGCCTCGGCCGTATTCTTATCTCTGCAAGCCAAACGGACATACACACATACACAAACACTCACACACGCACACACACGCACACAGGCACACACACACACACATACATTCTTCACCTCTCGACTCCTACCCATTAGTCGCCTCTTACGACAGGCAGGGCCTTCTTGCCACGGCCGTGTTCTTATCTCTGCGAGCCGACAGCACACACACACACTTACACGCACACAGGCACACACGCACACACGCACACGCACACGCACACGCACACACTCTCCACCTCTCGACTCCTATCCATTAGTCGCCTCTTACGACATTCAGGGACTTCTTGCCACGGACGTATTCTTATCTCTGCAATCCGAACGGACACACACACATACTCACACACGCGCACACACACGCACACACGCACACACACATACACTCTTTACCTCTCGACTCCTACCCATTAGTCGCCCCTTACAACAGGCAGGGCCTTCTTGCTACAGCCATGTTCTTATCTCTCCGAGCCGAACGGACATACACACACACTCACACACACACGCACGCTCACACGCAGACACACAGACGCACACACGCACACGCACACGCACACGCACACACTCTCCACCTCTCGACTCCTACCTATTAGTCGCCTCTTAGGACAGGCAGGGCCTTCTTGCCTCGGCCGTGTTCTTATCTCTGCAAGCCGAACGGACACACACACATACTCACACACGCACACACACACGCACACACATACACTCTTAACCTCTCGACTCCTACCCATTAGTCGCCTCTTACGACATTCAGGGACTTCTTGCCACGGACGTATTCTTCCCTCTGCAAGCCGAACGGACACACACACATACTCACACACGCGCACACACACGCACACACGCACACACACATACACTCTTCACCTCTCGACTCCTACCTATTAGTCGCCCCTTACAACAGGCAGGGCCTTCTTGCTACAGCCATGTTCTTATCTCTGCGAGCCGAACGGACATACACACACACTCACACACACACGCACGCTCACACGCAGACACACACGCACACACGCACACGCACACGCACACACATACACTCTTCACCTCTCGACTCCTACCCATTAGTCGCATCTTACGACAGGCAGGAACTTCTTGCCACGGACGTATTCTTATCTCTGCAAGCCGAACGGACACACACACATACTCACACACGCGCACACACACGCACACACGCACACACACATACACTCTATACCTCTCGACTCCTACCCATTAGTCGCCCCTTACAACAGGCAGGGCCTTCTTGCTACAGCCATGTTCTTATCTCTGCGAGCCGAACGGACATATACACACACTCACACACACACGCACGCTCACACGCAGACACACACGCACACACGCACACGCACACGCACACGCACACACTCTTCACCTCTCGACTCCTATCCATTAGTCGCCTCTTACGACATTCAGGGACTTCTTGCCACGGACGTATTCTTATCTCTGCAAGCCGAACGGACACACACACATACTCACACACGCGCACACACACGCACACACGCACACACACATACACTCCTTACCTCTCGACTCCTACCCATTAGTCGCCCCTTACAACAGGCAGGGCCTTCTTGCTAGAGCCATGTTCTTATCTCTCCGAGCCGAACGGACATACACACACACTCACACACACACGCACGCTCACACGCAGACACACAGACGCACACACGCACACGCACACGCACACGCACACACTCTCCACCTCTCGACTCCTACCTATTAGTCGCCTCTTAGGACAGGCAGGGCCTTCTTGCCTCGGCCATGTTCTTATCTCTGCAAGCCGAACGGACACACACACATACTCACACACGCACACACACACGCACACACATACACTCTTAACCTCTCGACTCCTACCCATTAGTCGCCTCTTACGACATTCAGGGACTTCTTGCCACGGACGTATTCTTCCCTCTGCAAGCCGAACGGACACACACACATACTCACACACGCGCACACACACGCACACACGCACACACTCACACACTCTCTACCTCTCGACTTCTACCTATTAGTCGCCTCTTACGACAGGCAGGGCCTTCTTGCCTCGGCCGTGTTCTTATCTCTGCAAGCCAAACGGACACACACACATACTTACACACTCACACACACACGCACACACGCACACACACATACACTCTTCACCTCTCGACTCCTACCTATGTCGCCTCTTACGATAGGCAGGGCCTTCTTGCCTCGGTCGTGTTCTTATTTCTGCAAGCCGAACTAACACATGTGATGGGTAGCTCTTTCGGGGCGACAGACTCAGTAAAACACAGGTTTGAAATAAAAATAAATCTATTAATTTAGTATATACAATAAATAAAAATTAAAAAAAGGAATTCTACGTTCTATACTTATAAAACAAAAACGAAATGAATTCTACGTTTCCGTCTGGGTCCCGCGATGAATGAATTCCCCGGCAAACGTCTATAAAAGAAAAGAAATTAATTAGTACTACTAATATACTCGCTTTCGCTTCAATTCAGCGAAAGCTCCGAATATGCTCGCAAACAAAATATTTAGCTGTGCAGACCCGCGGCAATGTTCAATACACAATGCCGACGGGTTCCGCTTGGCTAAGGACAGAGTATGATCCTCAATACGAAAATCTCTGTCCCGGTTGGTTCTGTGCAGATCCACGGTAATGCTCAATACGCAATACCGATGGGTTTCGCTTGGTTAGGGACAGAGTATGATCCTCAATACGGAACTATCTCTGTCCAGAATGGCTCGCTGGTTCACTACACCGGCGAGTCAGGGAGCCTAGAGCGCTAGCTACAAGACTGTCTAATTCCGCTATTCACACGCCTTAAATAGCCGTTTGAATCCCACTACGCCGTCGGGTTGTAGAAGCGGATGCGCAAATATTGACACTCCCACGGTTCGAACTGTTAAACGATCAGAGCATCGTTACACACACACATACTCACACACGCACACACACACGCACACACATACACACACATAAACTCTTCACCTGTCGACTCCTACCCATTAGTCGCCTCCTACGACAGGCAGGAACTTTTTGCCACGGCCGAGTTCTTATCTCTGTGAGCCGAACGGACACACACACTGACACACACACGCACGCACACACACACACACACAAATACACTCTTCACCTCTCGACTCCTAGCCATTAGTCGCCTCTTACGAAAGGCAGGGCCTTCTTGCCACGGCCGTGTTCTTATCTCTGCAAGCCGAACGGACACACACACATACTCACACACGCACACACACACACACACGCACACAGGCACACAAACACACATACACTCTTCACCTCTCGACTCCTACCTATTAGTCGCCTCTTACGACAGGCAGGGCCTTCTTGCCTCGGCCGTGTTCTTATCTCTGCAAGCCCAACGGACACACACACACATACTCACACACGCACACACACGCACACACGCACACACACACATACACTCTTCACCTCTCGACTCCTACCTATTAGTCGCCTCTTACGATAGGCAGGGCCTTCTTGCCTCGGTCGTGTTCTTATTTCTGCAAGCCGCACTAACACACACACATACTCACACACGCACACACAGACGCACACACGCACACACACATACACTCTTCACCTCCCGACTCCTACTTATTAGTCGCCCCTTACAAGAGGCAGATCATTCTTGCCTCGGCCGTATTCTTATCTCTGCAGCCAAACGGACACACACACATACACACACACTCACACACGCACACACACGCACACAGGCACACACATACACACATACACTCTTCAGCTCTCGACTCCTACCCATTAGTCGCCTTTTACGACAGGCAGGGCCTTCTTGCCACGGCCGTGTTCTTATCTCTGCGAGCCGACCGCACACGCACACGCACACACTCTCCACCTCTCGACTCCTATCCATTAGTCGCCTCTTAAGACAGGCAGGGCCTTCTTGCCCCGGACGTATTCTTATCTCTGCAGGCCGAACGGACACACACACACTTACACACACACACATACACTCTTAACCTCTCGACTCCTACCCATTAGTCGCCTCTTACGACATTCAGAGACTTCTTGCCACGGACGTATTCTTATCTCTGCGAGCCGAACGGACATACACACACACTCACACACACACGCACGCTTACACGCAGACACACACACGCACACACGCACACGCACACGCACACGCACACACTCTATACCTCTCGACTCCTACCTATTAGTCGCCTCTTACGATAGGCAGGGCCTTCTTGCCTCGGTCGTGTTCTTATTTCTGCAAGCCGAACTAACACACACACATACTCACACACGCACACACACACGCACACACACACACATACACTCATCACCTCCCGACTCCTACTTATTAGTCGCCCCTTACAAGAGGCAGATCATTCTTGCCTCGGCCGTATTCTTATCTCTGCAGCCAAACGGACACACACACATACACACACACTCACACACGCACACACACGCACACAGGCACACACATACACACATACACTCTTCAGCTCTCGACTCCTACCCATTAGTCGCCTTTTACGACAGGCAGGGCCTTCTTGCCACGGCCGTGTTCTTATCTCTGCGAGCCGACCGCACACACACACACTCACACACACATACACACACACTTACACGCACACAGGCACACACGCACACACGCACACGCAAACGCACACGTACACGCACACGCACACACTCTCCACCTCTCGACTCCTATCCATTAGTCGCCTCTTAAGACAGGCAGGGCCTTCTTGCCCCGGACGTATTCTTATCTCTGCAGGCCGAACGGACACACACACACTCACACACACATACATACATACACTCTTAACCTCTCGACTCCTACCCATTAGTCGCCTCTTACGACATTCAGGGACTTCTTGCCACGGACGTATTCTTATCTCTGCGAGCCGAACGGACATACACACACACTCACACACACACGCACGCTCACACGCAGACACACACACGCACACACGCACACGCACTCGCACACGCACACACTCTCCACCTCTCGACTCCTACCTATTAGTCGCCTCTTACGACAGGCAGGGCCTTCTTGCCTCGGCCGTGTTCTTATCTCTGCAAGCCGAACGGACACACACACATACTTACACACGCACACACACACGCACACACGCACACACACATACACTCTTCACCTCTCGACTTCTACCTATTAGTCGCCCTTTACAACAGGTAGGGTCTTCTTGCCACAGCCATGTTCTTATCTCTGCGAGCCGAACGGACATACACACACACTCACACACACACGCACGCTCACACGAAGACACACACACGCAGACACGCACACGCACACGCACACAATCTCCACCTCTCGACTCCTACCTATTAGTCGCCTCTTACGACAGGCAGGGCCTTCTTGTCTCGGCCGTGCTCTTATCTCTGCAAGCCAAACCGACACACACACATACTTACACACGCACACACACACGCACACACGCACACACGTACACTCTTCACCTCTCGACTCCTACCAATTAGTCGCCTCTTACGATAGGCAGGGCCTTCTTGCCTCGGCCGTATTCTTATCTCTGCAAGCCAAACGGACATACACACATACACAAACACTCACACACGCACACACACGCACACAGGCACACACACACACACACATACATTCTTCACCTCTCGACTCCTACCCATTAGTCGCCTCTTACGACAGGCACACACGCAGACACACACGCACACACGCACACGCACACGCACACACATACACTCTTCACCTCTCGACTCCTACCCATTAGTCGCATCTTACGACAGGCAGGAACTTCTTGCCACGGACGTATTCTTATCTCTGCAAGCCGAACGGACACACACACATACTCACACACGCGCACACACACGCACACACGCACACACACATACACTCTATACCTCTCGACTCCTACCCATTAGTCGCCCCTTACAACAGGCAGGGCCTTCTTGCTACAGCCATGTTCTTATCTCTGCGAGCCGAACGGACATATACACACACTCACACACACACGCACGCTCACACGCAGACACACACGCACACACGCACACGCACACGCACACGCACACACTCTCCACCTCTCGACTCCTATCCATTAGTCGCCTCTTACGACATTCAGGGACTTCTTGCCACGGACGTATTCTTATCTCTGCAAGCCGAACGGACACACACACATACTCACACACGCGCACACACACGCACACACGCACACACACATACACTCTTTACCTCTCGACTCCTACCCATTAGTCGCCCCTTACAACAGGCAGGGCCTTCTTGCTACAGCCATGTTCTTATCTCTCCGAGCCGAACGGACATACACACACACTCACACACACACGCACGCTCACACGCAGACACACAGACGCACACACGCACACGCACACGCACACGCACACACTCTCCACCTCTCGACTCCTACCTATTAGTCGCCTCTTAGGACAGGCAGGGCCTTCTTGCCTCGGCCATGTTCTTATCTCTGCAAGCCGAACGGACACACACACATACTCACACACGCACACACACACGCACACACATACACTCTTAACCTCTCGACTCCTACCCATTAGTCGCCTCTTACGACATTCAGGGACTTCTTGCCACGGACGTATTCTTCCCTCTGCAAGCCGAACGGACACACACACATACTCACACACGCGCACACACACGCACACACGCACACACTCACACACTCTTTACCTCTCGACTCCTACCTATTAGTCGCCTCTTACGACAGGCAGGGCCTTCTTGCCTCGGCCGTGTTCTTATCTCTGCAAGCCAAACGGACACACACACATACTTACACACTCACACACACACGCACACACGCACACACACATACACTCTTCACCTCTCGACTCCTACCTATGTCGCCTCTTACGATAGGCAGGGCCTTCTTGCCTCGGTCGTGTTCTTATTTCTGCAAGCCGAACTAACACATGTGATGGGTAGCTCTTTCGGGGCGACAGACTCAGTAAAACACAGGTTTGAAATAAAAATAAATCTATTAATTTAGTATATACAATAAATAAAAATTAAAAAAAGGAATTCTACGTTCTATACTTATAAAACAAAAACGAAATGAATTCTACGTTTCCGTCTGGGTCCCGCGATGAATGAATTCCCCGGCAAACGTCTATAAAAGAAAAGAAATTAATTAGTACTACTAATATACTCGCTTTCGCTTCAATTCAGCGAAAGCTCCGAATATGCTCGCAAACAAAATATTTAGCTGTGCAGACCCGCGGCAATGTTCAATACACAATGCCGACGGGTTCCGCTTGGCTAAGGACAGAGTATGATCCTCAATACGAAAATCTCTGTCCCGGTTGGTTCTGTGCAGATCCACGGTAATGCTCAATACGCAATACCGATGGGTTTCGCTTGGTTAGGGACAGAGTATGATCCTCAATACGGAACTATCTCTGTCCAGAATGGCTCGCTGGTTCACTACACCGGCGAGTCAGGGAGCCTAGAGCGCTAGCTACAAGACTGTCTAATTCCGCTATTCACACGCCTTAAATAGCCGTTTGAATCCCACTACGCCGTCGGGTTGTAGAAGCGGATGCGCAAATATTGACACTCCCACGGTTCGAACTGTTAAACGATCAGAGCATCGTTACACACACACATACTCACACACGCACACACACACGCACACACATACACACACATAAACTCTTCACCTGTCGACTCCTACCCATTAGTCGCCTCCTACGACAGGCAGGAACTTTTTGCCACGGCCGAGTTCTTATCTCTGTGAGCCGAACGGACACACACACTGACACACACACGCACGCACACACACACACACACAAATACACTCTTCACCTCTCGACTCCTAGCCATTAGTCGCCTCTTACGAAAGGCAGGGCCTTCTTGCCACGGCCGTGTTCTTATCTCTGCAAGCCGAACGGACACACACACATACTCACACACGCACACACACACACACACGCACACAGGCACACAAACACACATACACTCTTCACCTCTCGACTCCTACCTATTAGTCGCCTCTTACGACAGGCAGGGCCTTCTTGCCTCGGCCGTGTTCTTATCTCTGCAAGCCCAACGGACACACACACACATACTCACACACGCACACACACGCACACACGCACACACACACATACACTCTTCACCTCTCGACTCCTACCTATTAGTCGCCTCTTACGATAGGCAGGGCCTTCTTGCCTCGGTCGTGTTCTTATTTCTGCAAGCCGCACTAACACACACACATACTCACACACGCACACACAGACGCACACACGCACACACACATACACTCTTCACCTCCCGACTCCTACTTATTAGTCGCCCCTTACAAGAGGCAGATCATTCTTGCCTCGGCCGTATTCTTATCTCTGCAGCCAAACGGACACACACACATACACACACACTCACACACGCACACACACGCACACAGGCACACACATACACACATACACTCTTCAGCTCTCGACTCCTACCCATTAGTCGCCTTTTACGACAGGCAGGGCCTTCTTGCCACGGCCGTGTTCTTATCTCTGCGAGCCGACCGCACACACACACACTCACACACACACATACACACACACTTACACGCATACAGGCACACACGCATACACGCACACGCAAACGCAAACGCACACGCACACGCACACACTCTCCACCTCTCGACTCCTATCCATTAGTCGCCTCTTAAGACAGGCAGGGCCTTCTTGCCCCTGACGTATTCTTATCTCTGCAGGCCGAACGGACACACACACACTTACACACACACACATACACTCTTAACCTCTCGACTCCTACCCATTAGTCGCCTCTTACGACATTCAGAGACTTCTTGCCACGGACGTATTCTTATCTCTGCGAGCCGAACGGACATACACACACACTCACACACACACGCACGCTTACACGCAGACACACACACGCACACACGCACACGCACACGCACACGCACACACTCTATACCTCTCGACTCCTACCTATTAGTCGCCTCTTACGATAGGCAGGGCCTTCTTGCCTCGGTCGTGTTCTTATTTCTGCAAGCCGAACTAACACACACACATACTCACACACGCACACACACGCACACACACACACATACACTCATCACCTCCCGACTCCTACTTATTAGTCGCCCCTTACAAGAGGCAGATCATTCTTGCCTCGGCCGTATTCTTATCTCTGCAGCCAAACGGACACACACACATACACACACACTCACACACGCACACACACGCACACAGGCACACACATACACACATACACTCTTCAGCTCTCGACTCCTACCCATTAGTCGCCTTTTACGACAGGCAGGGCCTTCTTGCCACGGCCGTGTTCTTATCTCTGCGAGCCGACCGCACACACACACACTCACACACACATACACACACACTTACACGCACACAGGCACACACGCACACACGCACACGCAAACGCACACGTACACGCACACGCACACACTCTCCACCTCTCGACTCCTATCCATTAGTCGCCTCTTAAGACAGGCAGGGCCTTCTTGCCCCGGACGTATTCTTATCTCTGCAGGCCGAACGGACACACACACACTCACACACACATACATACATACACTCTTAACCTCTCGACTCCTACCCATTAGTCGCCTCTTACGACATTCAGGGACTTCTTGCCACGGACGTATTCTTATCTCTGCGAGCCGAACGGACATACACACACACTCACACACACACGCACGCTCACACGCAGACACACACACGCACACACGCACACGCACTCGCACACGCACACACTCTCCACCTCTCGACTCCTACCTATTAGTCGCCTCTTACGACAGGCAGGGCCTTCTTGCCTCGGCCGTGTTCTTATCTCTGCAAGCCGAACGGACACACACACATACTTACACACGCACACACACACGCACACACGCACACACACATACACTCTTCACCTCTCGACTTCTACCTATTAGTCGCCCTTTACAACAGGTAGGGTCTTCTTGCCACAGCCATGTTCTTATCTCTGCGAGCCGAACGGACATACACACACACTCACACACACACGCACGCTCACACGAAGACACACACACGCAGACACGCACACGCACACGCACACAATCTCCACCTCTCGACTCCTACCTATTAGTCGCCTCTTACGACAGGCAGGGCCTTCTTGTCTCGGCCGTGCTCTTATCTCTGCAAGCCAAACCGACACACACACATACTTACACACGCACACACACACGCACACACGCACACACGTACACTCTTCACCTCTCGACTCCTACCAATTAGTCGCCTCTTACGATAGGCAGGGCCTTCTTGCCTCGGCCGTATTCTTATCTCTGCAAGCCAAACGGACATACACACATACACAAACACTCACACACGCACACACACGCACACAGGCACACACACACACACACATACATTCTTCACCTCTCGACTCCTACCCATTAGTCGCCTCTTACGACAGGCAGGGCCTTCTTGCCACGGCCGTGTTCTTATCTCTGCGAGCCGACCGCACACACACACACTTACACGCACACAGGCACACACGCACACACGCACACGCACACGCACACGCACACACTCTCCACCTCTCGACTCCTATCCATTAGTCGCCTCTTACGACATTCAGGGACTTCTTGCCACGGACGTATTCTTATCTCTGCAATCCGAACGGACACACACACATACTCACACACGCGCACACACACGCACACACGCACACACACATACACTCTTTACCTCTCGACTCCTACCCATTAGTCGCCCCTTACAACAGGCAGGGCCTTCTTGCTACAGCCATGTTCTTATCTCTCCGAGCCGAACGGACATACACACACACTCACACACACACGCACGCTCACACGCAGACACACAGACGCACACACGCACACGCACACGCACACGCACACACTCTCCACCTCTCGACTCCTACCTATTAGTCGCCTCTTAGGACAGGCAGGGCCTTCTTGCCTCGGCCGTGTTCTTATCTCTGCAAGCCGAACGGACACACACACATACTCACACACGCACACACACACGCACACACATACACTCTTAACCTCTCGACTCCTACCCATTAGTCGCCTCTTACGACATTCAGGGACTTCTTGCCACGGACGTATTCTTCCCTCTGCAAGCCGAACGGACACACACACATACTCACACACGCGCACACACACGCACACACGCACACACACATACACTCTTCACCTCTCGACTCCTACCTATTAGTCGCCCCTTACAACAGGCAGGGCCTTCTTGCTACAGCCATGTTCTTATCTCTGCGAGCCGAACGGACATACACACACACTCACACACACACGCACGCTCACACGCAGACACACACGCACACACGCACACGCACACGCACACACATACACTCTTCACCTCTCGACTCCTACCCATTAGTCGCATCTTACGACAGGCAGGAACTTCTTGCCACGGACGTATTCTTATCTCTGCAAGCCGAACGGACACACACACATACTCACACACGCGCACACACACGCACACACGCACACACACATACACTCTTTACCTCTCGACTCCTACCCATTAGTCGCCCCTTACAACAGGCAGGGCCTTCTTGCTACAGCCATGTTCTTATCTCTGCGAGCCGAACGGACATACACACACACTCACACACACACGCACGCTCACACGCAGACACACACGCACACACGCACACGCACACGCACACGCACACACTCTCCACCTCTCGACTCCTATCCATTAGTCGCCTCTTACGACATTCAGGGACTTCTTGCCACGGACGTATTCTTATCTCTGCAAGCCGAACGGACACACACACATACTCACACACGCGCACACACACGCACACACGCACACACACATACACTCTTTACCTCTCGACTCCTACCCATTAGTCGCCCCTTACAACAGGCAGGGCCTTCTTGCTACAGCCATGTTCTTATCTCTCCGAGCCGAACGGACATACACACACACTCACACACACACGCACGCTCACACGCAGACACACAGACGCACACACGCACACGCACACGCACACGCACACACTCTCCACCTCTCGACTCCTACCTATTAGTCGCCTCTTAGGACAGGCAGGGCCTTCTTGCCTCGGCCGTGTTCTTATCTCTGCAAGCCGAACGGACACACACACATACTCACACACGCACACACACACGCACACACATAAACTCTTAACCTCTCGACTCCTACCCATTAGTCGCCTCTTACGACATTCAGGGACTTCTTGCCACGGACGTATTCTTCCCTCTGCAAGCCGAACGGACACACACACATACTCACACACGCGCACACACACGCACACACGCACACACACATACACTCTTCACCTCTCGACTCCTACCTATTAGTCGCCCCTTACAACAGGCAGGGCCTTCTTGCTACAGCCATGTTCTTATCTCTGTGAGCTGAACGGAAACACACATACATACACACACACTTACACACGCACACACAAAGGAACAAACACACACACACATACACTCTATATCTCTCGACTCCTACCAATTAGTCGCTCCTTACAGCAAGCATGGCCTTCTTGCCACGGCCGTATTCTTATCTATGCAAGTCGAACGGACACACACACCCATACACACACACACACTTACACACGCACAAACACATACACACGTACACACAAACGAACACACGCACACACACACACGTACACTCTTCATCTCTCGACTCCTACCCATTAGTCGCTCCTTACAGCAAGCATGGCCTTCTTGCCTCGGTTGTATTCTAATCTCTGCGAGCCGAACGGACACACACACACACACATACACGCTTCACCTCTCGACTCCTACCCATTAGTCGACTCTTACGATATTCAGGGACTTCTTGCCACGGCCGTGTTCTTATCTCTGCGAGCCAAACGAACACACACACACGCACACACTCACACACACACACGCACACACGCACGCACACATACACTCTTCACCTCTTGACTCCTACCCATTAGTCGCCCCGTACGATTTGCATGGCCTTCTTGCCACGGCTGTTTTCTTATCTCTGCGAGCCGAAGGGACACACACATACACACACACACTCACACTCACACACACACGCACACATACACTCTTCTGCTCTCGACTCCTACTTATTAGTCGCCCCGTACGATTTGCATGGCCTTCTTGCCACGGCTGTTTTCTTATCTCTGCGAGCCGAAGGGACACACACACATACACACACACACTCACAAACACACACAAACACGCACACACGTACGCACACACGTACGCACACACGCACACGCATACGCAGACACGCACGCACAGACGCACACACACATACACTCACACACACACACGCACACACGAACACACACATACATTCTTCACCTCTCGACTCCTACCTATTAGTCGCCTCTTACGACAGGCAGGGCCTTCTTGCCTCGGCCGTGTTCTTATCTCTACAAGCCGAACGGACACACACACATACTCACACACGCACACACACACACGCACACACGCACACACGCACACACACACATACACTCTTCACCTCTCGACTCCTACCCATTAGTCGCCCCGTACGATTTGCATGGCCTTCTTGCCACAGCTGTTTTCTTATCTCTGCGAGCCGAAGGGACACACACATACACACACACTCACAAACACACACACATACACGCACGCACACACGCACACACACTACACTCACACACACACAAACACGCACACACGCACACACACATACATTCTTCACCTCTCGACTCCTACCCATTAGTCGCCTCTTACGACATTCAGGTACTTCTTGCCACGGACGTATTCTTATCTCTGCAAGCCAAACGGACACACACACATACTCACACACGCACACACACACGCACACACGCACACACACACATGCACTCTTCACCTCTCGACTCCTACCTATTAGTCGCCTCTTACGATAGGCAGAGCCTTCTTGCCTCGGTCGTGTTCTTATTTCTGCAAGCCGAACTAACACACACACATACACACACACTCACACACGCACACACACGCACACACGCACACACACACACACATACACCCTTCACCTCTCGACTCCTACCCATTAGTCGCCTCTTACGACAGGCAGGGCCTTCTTGCCACGGTCGTGTTCTTATCTCTGCGAGCCGACTGCACACACACACTCCCACACACATACTTACCCCCACCTTTTACGCACACAGGCACACACGCACACACACACACGCACACGCACACGCACACACTATCCACCTCTCGACTCCTATCCATTAGTCGCCTCTTAAGACAGGCAGGGCCTTCTTGCCACAGACGTATTCTTATCTCTGCGGGCCGAACGGACACACACACACTTACACACACACATTCACTCTTAACGTCTCGACTCCTACCCATTAGTCGCCTCTTACGACATTCAGGGACTTCTTACCACGGACGTATTCTTATCTCTGCAAGCCAAACGGACACACACACATACTCACACACGCACACACACACGCACACACGCACACACACACATGCACTCTTCACCTCTCGACTCCTACCTATTAGTCGCCTCTTACGATAGGCAGAGCCTTCTTGCCTCGGTCGTGTTCTTATTTCTGCAAGCCGAACTAACATACACACATACTCACACACTCACAAACACACACAAACACGCACACACGTACGCACACACGGACACGCACACGCACACACGCACGCACAGACGCACACACACACATACACTCACACACACACACGCACACACGCACACACACATACATTCTTCACCACTCGACTCCTACCTATTAATCGCCTCTTACGACAGGCAGGGCCTTCTTGCCTCGGCCGTGTTCTTATCTCTGCAAGCCAAACGGACACACACACACATACTCACACACGCACACACACACTCACACACGCACACACACACATACACTCTTCACCTCTCGAATCCTACCCATTAGTCGCCCCGTACGATTTGCATGGCCTTCTTGCCACGGCTGTTTTCTTATCTCTGCGAGCCGAAGGGACACACACATACACACACACACTCACAAACAGACACACATACACGCAGGCCCACACGCACACACACATACACTCACACACACGCAAACACGCACACACGCACACACACATACATTCTTCACATCTCGACTCCTACCTATTAGTCGCCTCTTACGACAGGCAGGGCCTTCTTGCCTCGGCCGTGTTCCTATCTCTGCAAGCCGAACGGACACACACACATACTCACACACGCACACTCACACGCACACACACATACACTCTTCACCTCTCGACTCCTACCCATTAGTCGCCCCGTACGATTTGCATGGCCTTCTTGCCACGGCTGTTTTCTTATCTCTGCTAGCCGAAGGGACACACACATACACACACACACTCACAAACAGACACGCATACACGCAGGCCCACACGCACACACAAATACACTCACACACACACAAACACGCACACACGCACACACACATACATTCTTCACATCTCGACTCCTACCTATTAGTCGCCTCTTACGACAGGCAGGGCCTTCTTGCCTCGGCCGTGTTCCTATCTCTGCAAGCCGAACGGACACACACACATACTCACACACGCACACTCACACGCACACACGCACCCACACACATGCACTCTTCACCTCTCGACTCCTACCTATTAGTCGCCTCTTACGATAGGCAGGGCCTTCTTGCCTCGGCTGTGTTCTTATCTCTGCGAGCCGAACGGACACACACACACTCACACACATACGCACACACGCATACACACACGCACACACATACTCACACACGCACACACACTCACACACGCACACACACACATACACTCTTCACCTCTCGACTCCTACCCATTAGTCGCCCCGTACGATTTTCATGGCCTTCTTGCCACGGCTGTTTTCTTATCTCTGCGAGCCGAAGGGACACACACATACACACACACACTCACAAACAGACACACATACACGCAGGCCCACACGCACACACACATACACTCACACACACGCAAACACGCACACACGCACACACACATACATTCTTCACCTCTCGACTCCTACCTATTAGTCGCCTCTTACGACAGGCAGGGCCTTCTTGCCTCGGCCGTGTTCTTATCTCTGCAAGCCAAACGGACACACACACACATACTCACACACGCACACACACACTCACACACGCACACACACACATACACTCTTCACCTCTCGACTCCTACCCATTAGTCGCCCCCTACGATTTGCATGGCCTTCTTGCCACGGCTGTTTTCTTATCTCTGCGAGCCGAAGGGACACACACATACACACACACACTCACAAACAGACACACATACACGCAGGCCCACACGCACACACACATACACTCACACACACACAAACACGCACACACGCACACACACATACATTCTTCACCTCTCGACTCCTACCTATTAGTCGCCTCTTACGATAGGCAGGGCCTTCTTGCCTCGGCCGTGTTCTTATCTCTGCGAGCCGAACGGACACACACACACTCACACACATACGCACACACGCATACACACACGCACACACGCACACACGCACGCACACATACACTCTTCACCCCTTGACTCCTACCCATTAGTCGCCCCGTACGATTTGCATGGCCTTCTTGCCACGGCTGTTTTCTTATCTCTGCGAGCCGAAGGGACACACACATACACACACACACTCACAAACAGACACACATACACGCAGGCCCACACGCACACACACATACACTCACACACACACAAACACGCACACACGCACACACACATACATTCTTCACCTCTCGACTCCTACCTATTAGTCGCCTCTTACGACAGGCAGGGCCTTCTTGCCTCGGCCGTGTTGTTATCTCTGCAAGCCAAACGGACACACACACACACACACACATACACACACACTTACACGCACACAGGCACACACGCACACATGCACACGCACACGCACACGCACACGCACACGCACACACTCTCCACCTCTCGACTCCTATCCATTAGTCGCCTCTTAAGACAGGCAGGGCCTTCTTGCCACGGACGTATTCTTATCTCTGCAAACCGAACGGACACACACACATACTCACACACACACACATACACGCACACACGCACGCACACACGCACACACTCATACACTCACACACACACACATACATTCTTCACCTCTCGACTCCTACCTATTAGTCGCCTCTTACGACAGGCAGGGCCTTCTTGCCTCGGCCGTGTTCTTCTATCTCTGCAAGCCGAACGGACACACACACATACTCACACACGCACACACACACGCACACACGCACACACACACATACACTCTTCACCTCTCGACTCCTATCTATTAGTCGCCTCTTACGATAGGCAGGGCCTTTTTGCCTCGGTCGTGTTCTTATTTCTGCAAGCCGAACTAACACACACACATACTCACACACGCACACACACACGCCCACACGCACACACACACATACACTCTTCACCTCCCGACTCCTACTTATTAGTCGCCCCTTACAAGAGGCAGATCCTTCTTGCCTCGGCCGTATTCTTATCTCTGCAAGCCAAACGGACACACACACATTTACACACACTCACACACGCACACACACGCATACAGGCACACACACACATACACTCTTAACCTCTCGACTCCTACCCATTAGTCGCCTCTTACGACAGGCAGGGCCTTCTTGCCACGGACGTATTCTTATCTCTGCAAGCCAAACGGACACACACATACTCACACACTCACACACACACGCACGCTCACACGCAGACACACACACGCACACACCCACACGCACACGCACACTCACACACTCTCCACCTCTCGACTCCTACCTATTAGTCGCCTCTTACGACAGGCAGGGCCTTCTTGCCTCGGCCGTGTTCTTATCTCTGCAAGCCGAACGGACACACACACATACTCACACACTCACACACACACGCACACACGCACACACACATACACTCTTCACCTCTCGACTCCTACCTATAAGTCGCCTATTACGATAGGCAGGGCCTTCTTGCCTCGGTCGTGTTCTTATTTCTGCAAGCCGAACTAACACATGTGATGGGTAGCTCTTTCGGGACGACAGACTCAGTAAAACACAGGTTTGAAATAAAAATAAATCTATTAATTTAGTATATACAATAAATAAAAATTAAAAAAAGGAATTCTACGTTGTATACTTATAAAACAAAAACAAAATGAATTCTACGTTTCCGTCTGGGTCCCGCGATGAATGAATTCCCCGGCAAACGTCTATAAAAGAAAAGAAATTAATTAGTACTACTAATATACTCGCTTTCGCTTCAATTCAGCGAAAGCTCCGAATGTGCTCGCAAACAAAATATTTAGCTGTGCAGACCCGCGGCAATGTTCAATACACAATGCCGACGGGTTCCGCTTGGCTAAGGACAGAGTATGATCCTCAATACGGAAATCTCTGTCCCGGTTGGTTCTGTGCAGATCCACGGTAATGCTCAATACGCAATACCGATGGGTTCCGCTTGGTTAGGGACAGAGTATGATCCTCAATACGGAACTATATCTGTCCAGAATGGCTCGCTGGTTCACTACACCGGCGAGTCAGGGAGCCTAGAGCGCTAGCTACAAGACTGTCTAATTCCGCTATTCACACGCCTTAAATAGCCGTTTGAATCCCACTACGCCGTCAGGTTGTAGAAGCGGATGCGCAAATATTGACACTCCCACGGTTCGAACTGTTAAACGATCAGAGCATCGTTACACACACACACATACTCACACACGCACACACACACGCACACACATACACACACATAAACTCTTCACCTGTCGACTCCTACCCATTAGTCGCCTCCTACGACAGGCAGGAATTTCTTGCCACGGCCGAGTTCTTATCTCTGTGAGCCGAACGGACACACACACTGACACACACACGCACGCACACACACACACACACACACAAATACACTCTTCACCTCTCGACTCCTACCCATTAGTCGCCTCTTACGAAAGGCAGGGCCTTCTTGCCACGGCCGTGTTCTTATCTCTGCAAGCCGAACGGACACACACACATACTCACACACGCACACACACACACACGCACACAGGCACACACACACATACACTCTTCACCTCTCGACTCCTACCTATTAGTCGCCTCTTACGACAGGCAGGGCCTTCTTGCCTCGGCCGTGTTCTTATCTCTGCAAGCCGAAAGGACACACACACATACTCACACACGCACACACACACGCACACACGCACACACACATACACTCTTCACCTCTCGACTCCTACCTATTAGTCGCCTCTTACGATAGGCAGGGCCTTCTTGCCTCGGTCGTGTTCTTATTTCTGCAAGCCGCACTAACACACACACATACTCACACACGCACACACACACGCACACACGCACACACACATACACTCTTGAACAAATTCCCTTCGTTGGCTCAGTGAAGATGTTCGTTCTGTTGTAATGGAAACACCAAATAATAGTAGCAAAGTTTATTGTTGAGACGTACACTATGGGTGTAGACCCGGGATTACTTTGAGTAGAGACTGATGAAGTTGATCGTTGAAGACTATATGTTCGTTGAGTGAATATTGATTGAATGCTTCTCTAGTCAAGAGATATTAGTTTTATATAAATTCTATTTGGGTCAATATTTTTCGCGTACCTAGCGTGATATGTGTATTTAATTTATGTAAATTGTTTAACTTTGTCAGTACTTTTGACTGATGTCCAAATTATTATTTATAATTGACCAAATGTGTATGTAACCTAATTAACTACGTGTGTGTATTTAATAACAAATAGATTCATTCGGTCTACTGGGTGATAAAATTATACTGTCCAATTTCGGATATGAATTCTGAAGATTTGATATTGGACATACTGCGGAATCGGGCAATCTGGCCCAAGTGTCAATACTCAAAGTTTACATATAAGTATTACATAACATAGTAAAATTCAAACATGATAAATTATAAATAGTTTAAGAATAATCAAAATCTTCCAACCGTACCCTAGCTATCAATGTCCGACTCTATCTCTAGATTAGAGTTAGGGCAATTGGATGAAAATGTGGAAAGTGGGATGTCAACTTGGGAAGTCGACCATACATTGTTGTGCCGATTACTAACTAATACAGGTACTTCCTGTTCGTTAGTCTGAGTTTGTGGATTCCCTGAACGACATAGTCGTGCAACAGGACGGTACTTCCATAACGTGAGTATCCCAATTATTACCATTATAGTAATGATCCCGGTGGCCACAAAATAATGCCAATTAGATTCGTGAATCGATCGCCACTGCGTATGCGTCATTTGTTGTTCCAGACTCTCCTCCTCAAGTAACACATGACGTAGCTCTCCTCCTGGTATGTCAAGGTAGGTGTTTAGAGGCGTGTTAAACTTGCGGGGTGTCCTCGCCACCAGGTGGGCCACGGGAGTGATTGGCGACTTCAGGTAACTCGTCACTGCTCTGTCCACCCCACTGCTAGTGGGGAGTAATGTAATATTTTTCGTTTGGGCGATACATTTGGGTGAAAGCTTCAGGAATGTGACTCGTTCCAGTACTCTTTCGCTCCGATTTCCATCGCAAATAATGGATATGTGTATCGTGACTGGCGTGATAACTAGCCAGAGGTTGGGAGTACCCATCTTACTCCATTGAGCTGTCTGTATTGTCCTGGCTACCACTGGACATGTGCTATTCTTAGATCGCTCATAAATTTCTTCTAGTATGCAGTTTGGTTGGGTATCCATGTTTCTTATAGCCGTTGGTGAGCAAGCTATCTGCGCCTTTGTCAACAGTAAGCACCTTTCTCTATCTTCCGTGGTCAATTCGAAGTAGTGCAGTGTGTTATAATCTACGACCAGTAGATTCCTTGGGGCGACAAATGTGCGCAACACCGACCCCTCAACGTTTAGTGGTATGGCCGTGACTTTGAGCATGCTGTACTTATTTTTCCCTGTCACTATGAAGTAGCCGATGACTGTTATATATCTGTCGTCATGACTGACTTCTGTTTCTATAATGGGTTGTCGTCGTATTTCGACCCCTTGAGGAAGTATCTGCCCTGCTTTCCCTATTAATTTGGTTATTTCACCCGGTTTCACTATATCAATGAAGTGTCCGTGGTTATAGTGAAGGTTTAATATTCCCTCGTAAAATTGAGTATATTCGTTTATGAAGTCCATAACTTGTAATGCTATCGTTTGTATTCGTAAAGTGCTATATTCGGTTTCTAGTTTTTGTGCTTTGTCTTCTACTTCGTTAAGTCCTTTAGATATTTCTTGTAGACCTGTGATTAGTGCTTTGTTAAACTTGTTCATTTGCTCGTTTATCCTGTTCTCTGTGTGATTGATTGATGTTATTGTTTCTAACATTATCTTCGCCTGGTGCTGTGATCCCTTTATTAGCTCCTTTTGGTTATTATCTAATGCTTCAATGTTACTGTAGGCTTCGTCATTGACTCCAAATACTGAGGTTAATATTGTTCCTAATATTCCTCTTCTTTCCCTTCCTTTTATTTCTACTGTCAGCCCCTCGCTTACTGACTCCGCCTTTCTTTGTCCTTCCTCCAATTTCTCTATTATATCCTTACAATTCACGATTTTTATCTCATGACACAGTTCTCGTACGCCTTGTATCATATTTCCTATTAGTTGGTGCTCTGTTCGAATTCTTCCTTTTTCGAGTAACACCTTTATTCGAAATGTTCCCCGGTCTATGACGACCTCTCCAAGGTCTTCTGTGAAAAATCCTGGTACCGGATTATATATTTTATACGGTTCTGCCTTTATGGGTTTTAACATCGTTAAAAACATTATAGCTACTAGTATTTTCTTCCATCTTAGTGCTGCTGCCTTTTTCGGCTTTTCCTGTTTCTCTTCTTCCAGTCGTATTAGCTTATGTATGGGTCTTTTAGTCAGTTTCCCGTTTGCCTTTCTCACTGTTACTACTCTGGTTAATCCCTCCGCTCCAGGGTGTGTTTCTGTTACCCTCGCTAATGGCCATCTGCCTGGAGGTGTATCCTCTTCTTTAATTATAACTATTTCTTCTTCTTTTATGTTAGGGTGCGCCTTATGCCATCTATTTCTCTGTTGTAATTGGTGCAGGTATTCCTGTTTCCAAATTTTCCAGAAGTCTCTTTTTATTTTCTCCACTAATCTCCACCTCGTCGGCATCTTCAAATAAGTCGTAAGCTCTTCTTCCCGATTTGGTGATATAATTTCTCTCCCTATAAGGAAGTGAGCTGGTGTCAGGGCTATTTTCCCTTCAGGGTCTTCTGGTGACCCACATAATGGTCTCGAGTTCATACATGCTTCTATTTGTGCCAGCACCGTACTCAATTCTTCATATGTTAGAACTGTTTCCCCGATGATTCTTTTCAAGTGATATTTCATTATTCGCACTGCGCTCTCCCATAATCCTCCGAAATGTGGTGCATATGCAGGTATGACATGCCACTGGGTACCTAGTGCCCGTAATCCTTGTTTTATCTCGTCATCTATTTTTTGATTTTCTTTTTTCAACAAATTTGCTGTTCCTACGAATGTGGTTCCGTTATCGCTGTATACGTTGTTGCACTGTCCTCTGCGTGCCGTAAATCTCTTGAACGCTGCGATGAAAGCATCCGTAGACATATCGCTTACTACCTCAAGGTGTACTGCCTTCGTTGACAGACACACAAATACTGAGATGTAGCCCTTATAGCTCCTCTGTCCTCTGCCTCTCGTGGTACTTATTTTTATTGGCCCGGCATAATCTATCCCTGTGTTAGTAAAGGGATGACTCGGGTTCACTCTGTCTTTCGGTAGATCTCCCATTAATTGTTGTGCTGCTTGGCTTTTATACCTCCTGCACCTTAAACATTTTGCTAGATGATCTTTCACGGTTCTTCTGCCGTTGATTATCCAGTATTTCCTTTTTATGTACTGTAGTGTTTGTTGTAATCCGCTATGTAGATTTCTTGCGTGACTATCTGTTATAAGTAACTTTGTTAATGCACTATCCTTTGGCAAAATTATCGGATGTTTTTCCCGTACTTTAGATTCGTGTGTCTCAGTCTTCCGGTGACTCTTAGAATTCCTTGTCTATCCAGGAATGGTACCAATGACGCTAATTTATTTTTCTTGTCTAATTGCTGTTTCTTCTCCAGCTTATTTATTTCTTGTTTGAAGTAGGCGTGCTGTGTGTGCTTTATCACCTTTAATAGCGTTTCCTCTGATTCTTGGACTGTAAGCTGACTTTGTCCATTGTCCTTCTTTTTTCTGCATTTGTCTGCAAATCTCCTACAATATGAAAGTACTCTTCTCATTCTTTCTAAATTTGAGAATCTCTCGCATATGTCCTCCTTTATCGTTGTCGTGTGCACCGTTATTTTCGTTTTGACTTCCTCCTCATTTGTCTCTGGTATTTCTTCTGATTCCTGAGTTAAAGTTTTGTTACTAGTCAGCCAAGTTGGTCCCTTCCACCATAGCTCTGCTTCTAATAATTCTGATGCGGTACTTCCACGTGAGAGGATGTCCGCTGGATTTTCCTTTGTATCTACCTTATGCCAATTTTTCGGTCCTATAACGCGTCTTATTTCCTCTACTCTGTTGGCGACGAACATTTTCCACCTTTTTGATGATCCCCTTATCCAAGCCAGGGTTATCGTTGAGTCCGACCATGCATATACCTCAATGTTTTCCCTGTTCAATGCTTGTAGGGTTTTCTTCAATAAATTTGCTAGTAGTACCGCGGCACACAGCTCGAGCCTCGGTAACGTCGTTTTCCCTTTCAATGGTGCGACTTTCGATTTTGCTATCATTAGATTCGTTTTAATTTCTGGGCCTAATACCCTTGAGTAGATTACCGCTCCATATCCTTTCATAGACGCATCTGCAAATCCATGCAGTTCTACTCTGTTTATCTTGCTTAAGTTGTTCCACCTGGGCAATGTTATTTTCTCCAGATTTACTAATTGCGCCTGGTATGTATTCCACCTGCTTTGTTGGTTGCTAGTTAATTCTTTATCCCAACTGGTCTTTTGCTCCCATAATTCCTGTATGAACATTTTCGCCTGAATTACTACAGGTGCTATCCATCCCAGTGGGTCGTATAGTTTTGCTACTTCTGACAGTACGTGTCTTTTCGTTATTTTCTTTGCCGTCGTTATCCCTATTTTGAATGTGATTATATCCTCTTTAGGTGACCAGTGTATTCCTAACGTTTTCCGTACTTCTTCTTGTTTGAATGCCTTCGAGTCTACGTTCCTCATATCCTCCGGTACGTTCTCCATTATTTTTTCTTCGTTGCTCAACCATTTTCTAAGAGTGAAACCTCCTTTTCTGAACAGTTGTATTAATTCCTTTTGGGCTGTTTCTGCTTCCTGCACTGTCTCAGCTCCTCCTAGTATATCGTCTACATACATGTTTTCTTTTACAATTTTCGATGCCAACGGGAACCTCGCTCCTTCGTCTTCTTGTAATTGTTGTATTGTTCTTAACGCTAAAAAGGGTGCTGCGGCCGTGCCGTATGTCACCGTCGTTAAGTTATACTCTTGTATGTGGTCCTTTGTGTCCTTTCTCCACAAAATTTTTTGATATTTTTGGTCTTCTTCTGCCATTCTGATTTGTCTAAACATTTTTTCCAGATCCGCTGAGTATGCTACCTTATTGGATCTCCATCGTAATAGTATATTTGTCAAGTCTTGTTGTAATTTCGGCCCTGTGTGCATAATATCATTCAGGCTTACTGCCGATGAGCTTTTGCTTGATGCATCAAACACGGCTCTTATTTTCGTTGTAGTACTGTCCTCTTTTCTCACTGGATGATGAGGTAAGTAGTACCCAACTCCCTGGTTTTCTGCTATTACCATATGACCTTGGTTTTCATAATCTTCCATGAATTGTCTGTAATTCGCTTCTAACTGTTTGTCTTTTGCAAACTTCCTTTCTAGTTGCATCAATCTGGCGAATGCTTGCTGTTTAGATTCTCCT
Organism: Diabrotica undecimpunctata; assembly: GCF_040954645.1. Lineage (NCBI taxonomy): Eukaryota > Metazoa > Arthropoda > Insecta > Coleoptera > Chrysomelidae > Diabrotica > Diabrotica undecimpunctata. Next base: position 4,700,207 of record NW_027311885.1, read on the forward strand.
AACTTTGCGACGTCTTCCCTAAACGGAATTTTTACTTCGTATCTCCCTTCTTCATTCCTTTTTACAGTCTGTCGATACAGTTCTTCACATTCTTGTTCTTCCACTGAGAAACTTGTATCCTGATTTACTTCTTCTAATTCCCAGAAGTTCTTTATTTGTACGTCCATTTCTTGTCTTGATATCATACAGCATACTTCTGCTTTTATATTCTCCCTTTCTCGTGCTATTCCCGAAACTATCCATCCTAGTTTGGTGTTTTGACTCAGGAGTCCATTACTTATTCTGTGCATCCCTTCTGTCAATATGTAACTGTATTCTTTTACTCCTAGTAGTAAGTCTATCTTCCCTACCTTGTAATATCTTGGATCTGCCAGTATTGCATTTTTCTCGTTATAGTCCGGTAGAATTATATCCTTTTCCGGTAAATTCCTTGTTATCTTCGGTAGTACTAGTGCTTCTATTTCCATCTCGAAGTCACTTTCGTAATGAGTTTCGATTAAAAGTTTCATACTCCAGTTGGCTGTTTTTTCTCCTGACGAGCCTATCCCGGATATGGTCGCCTGTATGGGCTTCCTTGTTGTTCCTAGCGTCGTCGCAGCTTGTTCCGTTATAAATGCGCATTGTGACCCTTGGTCGATTAGTGCTCTCATTATGTGTGAATCTCCTTTCGCATCTCTTATGCGTACCACAGCTGTCGCTAGTAATGCTTCACCTTCCTTATGGCTTGCACAGTTTACTGAATTCTGCCCTCTTTGCTGGTCGTTGCTATTCCTAGGCCCATTGGTATCTTGTGTATTTTCTCGCCTTCCGTTATTTTGTTCTCTGGCGTTGTATGGATTATTATTTCCTCCTCTGTACCTATCAGCTTGGTACCCGTTTCTTCTATTGTTTGAATCTCTTCCATTTCTTTCTTGTGTTTGTTCTCGTTTCGTTTCATTGGAGTTTCTTTTGTTGCTTGTGTTTCCTTTTTCATAATGCAACATATGGTGGTGGTCTCCGCCACAGTGTCTGCACCTATATTGTGAATAACATTGTTTTTCTTTTTTATGTGCTAGGCAGTTTGTACACAATCCTTTTTCTTTTATCATCCTGTTCCGGTCTCTTACATTGAGTTCCTGAAATTCTCTGCAGTTCGGTACTCCGTGATCTCCGTTGCATATCACGCAATGTGTTCTTGGTTTCCTAAGAGATCCTCCTTGCTTCTCTTGTCTTTTTTCTGACTCCAGCAGTTCCAGTGTCTGAAATCTTCGCTGTAAGAATGTTTGTGTCGATTTGTACGTCGGTATCTCTCTACTGTCTCCAATGTGGTTTTCGTACAGCCTCCTAGTTTCATTGTCCCATTTCGTTATGATAATTCGGGCTATCAATGGGCTCCACGCTTCCGTGTCTGTTCCTAACCCTCCTATGGCTTCCAGACTTTCGTGGAAGGTGTCATGTAGTGATTTCAATGCTCTAGCAGAAGATTCCTTTACTTCCTGCGCTAGTAGCATCCTGTCTATTAATTTAAACAATATCATCCTTGGGTTCTCATACCTATCTTTTAGCATGTTCCAGGCCACTTCGTAGTTGGCCTCGGATATGTTTAAGTGTTGTATCATTCTGTTGGCTTCCCCTCTTACTTGAGTTTTTAGGTACTGCATTTTTTCTGCGTTTGATAACTGGTCGTTTTCATGTATTACTTTAGTAAACAGATCGTGGAAAGTTCTCCACGTTTCATATCTGCCTTCATACACAGGGATTTTTACCTGCGGCAATGTCACACCGTCCCTCCTCTGTGTGCTTTCTGGCCGTTGCATTCCTGGCCTTATTTTCTTTAAAACTTCCCTGACTTTCCTCTTTAGATGATTTATTCTCTCTACTTCTCCAATATCTGTAGCGTCCAGTTCCTCATTTACTGCTGCTTCAATCATTAGTGTATTCACCTTTTCCATGTATTCTCTTAACTCTGACTGCAATTCTTCATCCTCCTGCAAGTCTTGTTCATTTTCTGGCCGTAATAATTCCTCGATTCTTTGTTTTCTTATCTGTATCTCCTTTACTTTCGGTGCTTTTCCTCTTTTCAGCACCCTTCCATATTCTTCCAACAGGGTTTTCCCCTCAATGTATGTCTTAAATACCTGATCATAGTATTTTGTTTCAAAATATTTTTCTTTCGTTATACCCCCTTCTAGCAGCTTTTCGTGGTTATTTAAAAATTTTGCCCAATATTCTTCTAATTTTTCCTGTCTATCCCGGATGTATTGTTGATTTTTCCGAGATTGGGAATCCTTTTTTGTATTTGAAACGAGTTTCACTATTTCTGTTCCTATTTCCGCTTGCTTAACGTATAGACTCTCCATGATTATTTTAAAATTTTTACATTCAGCGGTAAATATATTAGACAATACTAAATGTACGTTATGTTTTAAATAAGTATACCTGTATTATAACACTTTCTTTTCTATCGGAATGTGCAATTTAGCGAAATATGAGTTTGACCTTGCCTGCTGTGCTATTCTTTGCATTGAGGTAGGTCAAGATGTAATCCACACACTCTTATAGTGATATATATACATATATATATTGTTATCAAAATAAATGAAATTATTTGCTACGTAATTATTTTAATTTTTCGAAATAAAATATTTAATTGTAATTAAAAGCAAGCTATATGTATGAACGTTTCTTTTTTCAAATTGTCATACAAAATTACTGTTTAGTTAATTATAGTTGTGAATGACGTTTATTTTTGTTTTATCAATTCTCTGTATTATTTAAATGGTATGCATTCTAAAGTACATTATTATACGATTGATAGAGTGGAGATTGTTGTTCTAAATTGTTAAATTGTAATAAAAAAAAACTTGTTAAATTGTAAGATTGTAAAAGTTGGAAGATTTTGTAATTATTCAAAAACTTACGGTTTTTTGTGTTCTTAGACGTTGAGGATCCCTCGCTTCTGGTGGGTTCTGCAATCGGTCCTGTCCTTTGGCTGCTCTGCGGCTCTAGTATGGCTCTCGGCTTTGGTACTGCTCTCGGCTCTAATATGGCTCTCGGCTTTGGTACTGCTCTCGGCTCTAGTATGGCTCTCGGCTTTGGTACTGCTCTCGGCTCTAGTATGGCTCTCGGCTTTGGTACTGCTCTCGGCTCTAGTCTGGCTCTCGGCTTTGGTACTGCTCTCGGCTCTGGTACCGCTCTCGGCTCTAGTATGGCTCTCGGCTTTGGTACTGCTCTCGGCTCTAGTATGGCTCTCGGCTTTGGTACCGCTCTCGGCTCTAGTATGGCTCTCGGCTTTGGTACTGCTCTCGGCTCTAGTATGGCTCTCGGCTTTGGTACTGCTCTCGGCTCTGGTACCGCTCTCGGCTCTAGTATGGCTCTCGGCTTTGGTACTGCTCTCGGCTCTGGTACTGCTCTCGGCTCTAGTATGGCTCTTGGCTTTGGTACTGCTCTCGTTCTCCCGGGTCTCTCTCTGCTACTGAGGGTGTTGCTGGCGTGGACTGTATAGGCTCTCTCAAACTTCCTTGAAGTATTCTGTTTCTCGATAGTACCATAAACAAATTCCCTTCGTTGGCTCAGTGAAGATGTTCGTTCTGTTGTAATGGAAACACCAAATAATAGTAGCAGAGTTTATTGTTGAGACGTACACTATGGGTGTAGACCCGGGATTACTTTGAGTAGAGACTGATGAAGTTGATCGTTGAAGACTATATGTTCGTTGAGTGAATATTGATTGAATGCTTCTCTAGTCAAGAGATATTAGTTTTATATAAATTCTATTTGGGTCAATATTTTTCGCGTACCTAGCGTGATATGTGTATTTAATTTATGTAAATTGTTTAACTTTGTCAGTACTTTTGACTGATGTCCAAATTATTATTTATAATTGACCAAATGTGTATGTAACCTAATTAACTACGTGTGTGTATTTAATAACAAATAGATTCATTCGGTCTACTGGGTGATAAAATTATACTGTCCAATTTCGGATATGAATTCTGAAGATTTGATATTGGACATACTGCGGAATCGGGCAATCTGGCCCAAGTGTCAATACTCAAAGTTTACATATAAGTATTACATAACATAGTAAAATTCAAACATGATAAATTATAAATAGTTTAAGAATAATCAAAATCTTCCAACCGTACCCTAGCTATCAATGTCCGACTCTATCTCTAGATTAGAATTAGGGCAATTGGATGAAAATGTGGAAAGTGGGATGTCAACTTGGGAAGTCGACCGTACATTGTTGTGCCGATTACTAACTAATACAGGTACTTCCTGTTCGTTAGTCTGAGTTTGTGGATTCCCTGAACGACATAGTCGTGCAACAGGACGGTACTTCCATAACGTGAGTATCCCAATTATTACCATTATAGTAATGATCCCGGTGGCCACAAAATAATGCCAATTAGATTCGTGAATCGATCGCCACTGCGTATGCGTCATTTGTTGTTCCAGACTCTCCTCCTCAAGTAACACATGACGTAGCTCTCCTCCTGGTATGTCAAGGTAGGTGTTTAGAGGCGTGTTAAACTTGCGGGGTGTCCTCGCCACCAGTTGGGCCACGGGAGTGATTGGCGACTTCAGGTAACTCGTCACTGCTCTGTCCACCCCACTGCTAGTGGGGAGTAATGTAATATTTTTCGTTTGGGCGATACATTTGGGTGAAAGCTTCAGGAATGTGACTCGTTCCAGTACTCTTTCGCTCCGAATTCCATCGCAAATAATGGATATGTGTATCGTGACTGGCGTGATAACTAGCCAGAGGTTGGGAGTACCCATCTTACTCCATTGAGCTGTCTGTATTGTCCTGGCTACCACTGGACATGTGCTATTCTTAGATCGCTCATAAATTTCTTCTAGTATGCAGTTTGGTTGGGTATCCATGTTTCTTATATCCGGCTCGAAGGACCATGAACAAATTCCCTTCGTTGGCTCAGTGAAGATGTTCGTTCTGTTGTAATGGAAACACCAAATAATAGTAGCAGAGTTTATTGTTGAGACGTACACTATGGGTGTAGACTTGGGATTACTTTGAGTAGAGACTGATGAAGTTGATCGTTGAAGACTATATGTTCGTTGAGTGAATATTGATTGAATGCTTCTCTAGTCAAGAGATATTAGTTTTATATAAATTCTATTTGGGTCAATATTTTTCGCGTACCTAGCGTGATATGTGTATTTAATTTATGTAAATTGTTTAACTTTGTCAGTACTTTTGACTGATGTCCAAATTATTATTTATAATTGACCAAATGTGTATGTAACCTAATTAACTACGTGTGTGTATTTAATAACAAATAGATTCATTCGGTCTACTGGGTGATAAAATTATACTGTCCAATTTCGGATATGAATTCTGAAAATTTGATATTGGACACTCTTCACCTCCCGACTCCTACTTATTAGTCGCCCCTTACAAGAGGCAGATCATTCTTGCCTCGGCTGTATTCTTATCTCTGCAGCCAAACGGACACACACACATACACACACACTCACACACGCACACACACGCACACAGGCACACACATACACACATACACTCTTCACCTCTCGACTCCTACCCATTAGTCGCCTCTTACGACAGGCAGGGCCTTCTTGCCACGGCCGTGTTCTTATCTCTGCGAGCCGACCGCACACACACACACTCAAACATACACATACACACACACTTACACGCATACAGGCACACACGCATACACACACAGGCAAACGCACACGCACACGCACACGCACACACTCTCCACCTCTCGACTCCTATCCATTAGTCGCCTCTTAAGACAGGCAGGGCCTTCTTGCCACGGACGTATTCTTATCTCTGCAGGCCGAACGGACACACACACACTCACACACACACACATACACTCTTAACCTCTCGACTCCTACCCATTAGTCGCCTCTTACGATATTCAGGGACTTCTTGCCACGGACGTATTCTTATCTCTGCGAGCCGAACGGACATACACACACACTCACACACACACGCACGCTCACACGCAGACACACACACGCACACACGCACACGCACACGCACACGCACACACTCTATACCTCTCGACTCCTACCTATTAGTCGCCTCTTACGATAGGCAGGGCCTTCTTGCCTCGGTCGTGTTCTTATTTCTGCAAGCCGAACTAACACACACACATACTCACACACGCACACACACACGCACACACACACACATACACTCATCACCTCCCGACTCCTACTTATTAGTCGCCCCTTACCAGAGGCAGATCCTTCTTGCCTCGGCCGTATTCTTATCTCTGCAGCCAAACGGACACACACACATACACACACACTCACACACGCACACACACGCACACAGGCACACACACACACATACACTCTTCACCTCTCGACTCCTACCCATTAGTCGCCTCTTACGACAGGCAGGGCCTTCTTGCCACGGCCGTGTTCTTATCTCTGCGAGCCGACCGCGCACACACACACTCACACACACATACACACACACTTACACGCACACAGGCACACACGCACACACGCACACGCAAACGCACACGTACACGCACACGCACACACTCTCCACCTCTCGACTCCTATCCATTAGTCGCCTCTTAAGACAGGCAGGGCCTTCTTGCCCCGGACGTATTCTTATCTCTGCAGGCCGAACGGACACACACACACTCACACACACACATACACTCTTAACCTCTCGACTCCTACCCATTAGTCGCCTCTTACGACATTCAGGGACTTCTTGCCACGGACGTATTCTTATCTCTGCGAGCCGAACGGACATACACACACACTCACACACACACGCACGCTCACACGCAGACACACACACGCACACACGCACACGCACTCGCACACGCACACACTCTCCACCTCTCGACTCCTACCTATTAGTCGCCTCTTACGACAGGCAGGGCCTTCTTGCCTCGGCCGTGTTCTTATCTCTGCAAGCCGAACGGACACACACACACATACTTACACACGCACACACACACGCACACACGCACACACACATACACTCTTCACCTCTCGACTTCTACCTATTAGTCGCCCCTTACAACAGGTAGGGTCTTCTTGCCACAGCCATGTTCTTATCTCTGCGAGCCGAACGGACATACACACACACTCACACACACACGCACGCTCACACGAAGACACACACACGCACACACGCACACGCACACGCACACACTCTCCACCTCTCGACTCCTACCTATTAGTCGCCTCTAACGACAGGCAGGGCCTTCTTGTCTCGGCCGTGCTCTTATCTCTGCAAGCCGAACCGACACACACACATACTTACACACGCACATACACACGCACACACGCACACACACGTACACTCTTCACCTCTCGACTCCTACCAATTAGTCGCCTCTTACGATAGGCAGGGCCTTCTTGCCTCGGCCGTATTCATATCTCTGCAAGCCAAACGGACGTACACACATGCACAAACACTCACACACGCACACACACGCACACAGGCACACACACACACACATACATTCTTCACCTCTCGACTCCTACCCATTAGTCGCCTCTTACGACAGGCAGGGCCTTCTTGCCACGGCCGTGTTCTTATCTCTGCGAGCCGACCGCACACACACACACTTACACGCACACAGGCACACACGCACATACGCACACGCACACGCACACACATACACTCTTAACCTCTCGACTCCTACCCATTAGTCGCCTCTTACGACATTCAGGGACTTCTTGCCACGGACGTATTCTTCCCTCTGCAAGCCGAACGGACACACACACATACTCACACACGAGAACACACACGCACACACGCACACACACATACACTCTTCACCTCTCGACTCCTACCTATTAGTCGCCCCTTACAAGAGGCAGGGCCTTCTTGCTACAGCCATGTTCTTATCTCGGCGAGCCGAACGGACATACACACACACTCACACACACACGCACGCTCACACGCAGACACACACGCACACACGCACACGCACACGCACACACATACACTCTTCACCTCTCGACTCCTATCCATTAGTCGCTCCTTACAGCAAGCATGGCCTTCTTGCCTCCGCAGTATTCTTATCTCTGCAAGCCATACAGACACACACACATACACACACACTTACACACGCACACATACGCACACACGCACACACACACACACACACATACACTCTTCACCTCTCGACTCCTACCCATTAGTCGCCTCTTACGACAGGCAGGGCCTTCTTGCCACGGCCGTGTTCTCATCTCTGTGAGCCGACCGGACACACACACACTGACACACACATACACACACACACACACACGCACACACGCACACACACACACACAAATACACTCTTCACCTCTCGACTCCTACCCATTAGTCGCCTCTTACGACAGGCATGGACTTATTGCCTCGGCCGTATTCTAATCTCTGCGAGCCGAACGGACACACACCTACTCACACACGCACACACACACACACACGCACACACACATACACCCTTCACCTCTCGACTCCTACCCATTAGTCGCATCTTACGACAGGCAGGAACTTCTTGCCACGGCCGAGTTCTTTTCTCTGTGAGCCGAACGGACACACACATACATACACACACACACACTTACACACGCACACACAAAGGAACAAACACACACACATACACTCTATATCTCTCGACTCCTACCAATTAGTCGCTCCTTACAGCAAGCATGGCCTTCTTGCCACGGCCGTATTCTTATCTATGCAAGTCGAACGGACACACACACCCATACACACACACACTTACACACGCACAAACACATACACACGTACACACAAACGAACACACGCACACACACACACGTACACTCTTCATCTCTCGACTCCTACCCATTAGTCGCTCCTTACAGCAAGCATGGCCTTCTTGCCTCGGCCGTATTCTTATCTCTGCAAGCCAAACAGACACACACACATACACACACACACACTTACACACGCACACACACGCACACACGCACACACACACACACACATACACTCTTCACCTCTCGACTCCTAACCATTAGTCGCCTCTTAGGACAGGCAGGGCCTTCTTGCCACGGCCGTGTTCTCATCTCTGTAAGCCGACCGGACACACACACACTGACACACACATACACACACACACACTCACACACGCACGCACACACGCACAGACATACATACACTCTTCACCTCTCGACTCCTACACATTATTCTTCTCTTACGACAGGCAGGGCCTTCTTGCCTCGGCCGTATTCTTATCTCTGCAAGCCAAACAAACACACACACATATACACACACACTCACACACGCACAAACACACACACACATACACTCTTCACCTCTCGACTCCTATTCATTAGTCGCCTCTTACGACAGGCATGGACTTATTGCCTCGGCCGTATTCTAATCTCTGCGAGCCGAACGGACACACACATACACACACACACTCACACACATACACACACACACACACACACTCACAAACACACACACACGCACACACGCACGCACACACGCACACGCACACGCACACACGCACGCACACAAGCACACACACATACATTCTTCACCTCTCGACTCCTATCTATTAGTCGCCTCTTACGACAGGCAGGGCCTTCTTGCCTCGGCCGTGTTCTTATCTCTGCAAGCCGAAGGACACACACACACACACACACACAAACACACGCACACAGGCACACACACATACACTCTTCACCTCTCGACTCCTACTTATTAGTCGCCCCTTACAAGAGGCAGGGCCTTCTTGCCTCGGCCGTATTCTTATCTCTGCAAGCCAAACAGACACACACACACACATACACACACACTTACACACGCACACACACCCACACACGCACACACACACACATACACTCTTCACCTCTCGACTCCTACCCATTAGTCGTCCCGTACGACAGGCAGGGCCTTCTTGCCACGGCCGTGTTCTCATATCTGCGAGCTGACCGGAAACACACACACTGACACACACACATACACACACACACTCACACAGGCACGCACAAACGCACACACACACATACACTCTTCACCTCTCGACTTCTACCCATTATTCTCCTCTTACGATAGGCAGGGACTTCTTGCCACGGCCGTGTTCTTATCTCTGCAGGCCGAACGGACACACACACGCACACACACACACACACGCACACGCACACACTCTCCACCTCTCGACTCCTATCCATTAGTCGCCTCTTACGACAGGCCACCGCTGTTTCTCATCTCTGCGAGCGAAGGGACACACACACACATACACACACACACACTCACACACACACACGCAAACACGCACGTACACACGCACACACACATACTATAACTGGAATTCCACGCGGTGAAGTATATGAAAATTCGAGGTATGGATCGATAATTAATTTTCAACGGAAGATTTAAGCACCGTCTAATTTGTTTACGGGATACAATAGTTTTTTTTTAAATATTATTTGCTGTTAGTTTTTATTTTCATATTTACAAATACTTTAACAGTTTTTTTTTAAAGATTATTTGCGGTTTATTTTATTAATTAAATATTTACACATACCTATTTTAATTTTGTAAACTGCGTCTAAGGGGGGGTTATATATTTGAGATTTATTTTTTTATATTATTTTCTGCGCACGCACTTGAGCTCACGTGGTGTCCTATTTGCGGTAATTATTTTTTTTTGGTTGGTATTGAACCGCACACCCCTTAGCGTCCGGTACTTTTTATACGTCTTACCTTTCATTTTGTTCTGTTAAATAGAAATAACTTATGAATTTTTGTTAGGCAAGTAGAAGCCTCATTTTTATATTATTTTTTTATTAAGCCTATGGTAAAGTTAAATAATATTGTAATATGTATTTATTTTCAACTATCTTGGGAATCTATTTATTAAAATTGACTAAATTCTAATCTGACAATTTCATTTATTTTTTTTTATTTATTCAGGTTGTATACTGTTACTTAGTATTTTAGTAGTAAACCTATTGGTAAGTTGGTGGTTTATTGAATAGTAACGTAGGGAAGGCTGTGGGCCAATTTACCTGGCGCCCCTGATATAACTTCGGATTTTTTTTTGTTTTGTGGACCGCACGACCATCTCCACTGTTTTGTCTAGCCGCGAGCCATTCCCAGACTGTCACCGTATAGTACTTTTCTTTCGGGGTGTACGTCTGATTTATATTTGGTACATTTTGTAATTTTTTTATATAGATTCGGTTTTGTACGCCACATATTTTGGCGCCCAACGTGGGGCCCTTAATTAATTAACCTTTTTTGTCAACCCCTTGTGTAGATTCCTTTTAATTAGTTAACCTAACGTGTTTGGGCTTTAATTGACTAACTTTGATTTATTTACTTTACCACTGGTTTTGCACTTAGTAGTAGTCTTAGAACTTCGTGTTTAGTGGAAGTGTATGCCAAGAAGTGCTTACTAGTTTTTTTTTGTGTGACGTGAAGTTGGAAGAAGCCAAAAATGGAACTTAAAAGAAGATACTTTGAAGTGGTGTTGTGGAACTTAGAAGAATTATGGATATATTAGGACTTTGAAATATTTCTATTTCAGTTGGAGTTCAAATTTATTTTTTTGAGAAGTTGGACTTCGAAATTCTACATTGTGGTTTAACTTACCTATGTTAGGGAATGTAAAATCTTTTTTTGAGATTATGTTGTGACTTGTAATTTGTTCTGAAACAATGAAATTTTAAAAATCTTTTGTGAAATTTTATAGATTGAATAAAGCGACTATTACTTTTATTTTGCTTTTGGTTTGCTCCCATTAATAAAGTAAACTGTACCTGTGTGTTAATATTTTTACTTATATCTTAATTTTGTTTGAATATTTGCTCCTTTCGGTTGATACATTTTTTTTAAATTTTGAACTTTGGCAAGATGGTGCGAAAACTTGTACCCAACTACTTAAGGAAAGAGGAACTGGAATATGAACTCAAAATTCGTGGAGTGTCTACTGGCACTGTTGAGTCTATGAGGTCTAGTCTGTCTGATGCACTTAGTCGTGAGGCAGCAAATGAAAGCTTTAGATATCCTGAGCACCCATTCACCTTTTCACAGGATAAAACTGCAATCGAGACTAAACTTGCGGAGCTGAATACGGCTGTTGGAAAATTTGCCGGAACTCCTACTTGTGCTGAGTCCTTGAGATTGCGGACACAGATTAACCATGTCTTGGGGAGAATTGATCTTATGGTATTGCCAACAGGTGATGATGCAGACGCAGCCCAGGTTGTTAAGTCAGACTTTTTTGCTGAGATTTTGAAGCTGTCACAGGATTTACATGATAAGCAGCATCCAATCGGATCTGGTTCGGTACCAGTAGCGCTCGATGTGATTTCGGTTTTAAATCAGTCTTTTCAGGCAGGGGTAGGAAAAGTTCATGCTTCTTCTCCTGGAGCAATGTCACAAGCTGGTAATAATGTTCTTTCAGGGTCTGTCTCTAGTTTTTCTTCTGGGATGATACTTCCCCATAAATGGGGAATAGAAAAGTTTTCAGGTTCTGCTAGGGGTATGTCTATTTCTGCATTTTTTAAGATGGTGAATGAATTGAGTCTCGCTCGTCATGTAGCAGATAGTATACTTTTGGAATCAGGTATAGATTTATTTTCGGATAAAGCCTATCAGTTTTATAAAGATGTTCGTCTACGTGTAGGGAGTTGGGCTGAATTAGTTGAAGAGTTTCGTAGGGAGTACCTGTCAGCTCACCATGGGGAAGCGCTTTTTGAAGAGCTTCGGAGGAGAACTCAGCATTCGTCTGAGACTATTGGAGTTTACTTGGCAATAATGAATAGTTACTTTAATCGCTTGCGTTGTCATGTTCCAGAGGAAGTTAAATTGTCTATAGTTATTAGGAATTTGCATCCGTTCTATCAAGATAGATTACGTGATCCTTTGCCAGGTACCTTGGAGGAACTTCGTGTTCTATGTCGCAGTATGGAGGAAAGACGTGATTGTATTAGGAACTATGTTGAACCGAATAGTAGGAAAATGAATACTTTGGAAAAGGACCTAGCTTATATCAGTGTGGATGCTGAAAGTTTTAGTAGTGTTAGTGAGGGTCCTGTTGCTTCATCCGAATCGGAGTCGGCTAGAGGAAAGTTTAGGACTTTAATCTGTTATCGTTGTAATAAGTCAGGCCATAAGGCAGTAGGGTGTCTAATGAAGAAGGAGGCTGTTCACTGTTTTAAGTGTAAGAAAGAAGGGTTTACAGTCAGAACTTGTCCTTCGTGTAATTCGGGAAACGGAAGGAAGCGCACCTAACTGGTCGAAGAGGTGTTGCCGACGTTGACTCGACCAACCTACGTCCTATTTTAGACTTTATTTTACATCATTCCGAAGGAGATGAACGTCCATATTTGAAAGTTAAAGTCTTAGGAAAGGAAATTTTGGGATTATTGGATTCTGGTGCTTCAAAGACCATTGTAGGAAGAACTGGTTGGAAATTTTTACAAAACTTGGGTTTAGAGTTGTATACTTCGAAGAAGACCGTTTGTAGAAAGGCGAATGGTCAGATGTGTGAATCGTTGCGGGAATGTTTAGTACCTTTCATGGTTAGGGATCGCTTGCGTGTCTCGCCAGTATTAGTTATTTTGGACGTACCGCACATTCTGATTTTAGGATCTGATTTTTGGCGTGTTATGGGTATCGTTCCAGATTTGAGGCATAACGAATGGTATTTTTCGGACGCTCCAGCAATGGTAGGTTCAGTGGATCATCTCCGAGGTCAAACTATTTTGACCGATGCAGAGAAGTCGCAATTGGAGGAAGTTATTAATAGAAGTCGTGAACTAATGGGCACTTCTCTTGGTTGTACTGATGTCACTGAGCATGTGATTGTTTGTAAATCTGCACCCATAAAACAACGTTACCATCCTGTATCCCCAGTAATCCAAAGCCATATTGATAAAGAGCTAGAAGATATGTTGGCGAAAGGAGTAGTGGAGCGATCGAATAGTGCTTGGTCGTCCCCGATTCTCTTGGTGAATAAAAAGGTTCCAGAAGGTGAAGAACCAAAATGGAGGTTCTGCGTAGACTATCGAAAGCTTAATGCCGTAACAGAGAGGGATGGCTACCCATTACCGTACATCTCTAATATTTTAAATAAATTGAAGAACGCGCATTATCTTTCCACCATAGACATTAAGTCGGCGTATTGGCAGGTAGCTGTTGCTAAGGCTTCCAAGCCTTATACTGCTTTTACGGTTCCTGGTCGAGGTCTTTTTCAGTTTTGCAGAATGCCTTTTGGATTACATAATGCCCCGGCTACATGGCAGAGGTTGATAGATCGTGTCCTCGGTCCGGAGTTGGAACCCTATGTTTTTACTTACTTGGATGACGTGGTCATCGTGACAAAGTCTATTGAAGAACATGTAAGGATCTTAGAGGAAGTCTTTAGACGCTTGAGAGAAGCTAAGTTAACCGTTAGCTGGGATAAATGTCAATTTTGTAGACCGGAACTAAAGTATTTGGGTCATGTGGTTGATAGGAATGGACTACATGTTGATGGTGATAAGGTCAAGGCTATGCTACGTATCCCAACACCCACATCCGTCAAGGAAGTTCGTAGCATCATAGGCACATTTTCCTGGTATCGAAGATTTATTCCTTCCTTTGCGACACTACTAGCTCCAATTACAGCGATATTGAAGAAAGGAAGAAAATTCAATTGGACCCCGAGTTGTGAAGAATCTTTTCAGAAAATAAAAGAATGTCTAGTTTCTGCTCCGATACTTAATTGTCCTGACTACAATTTGCCTTTTGTTGTCCAATGTGATGCCTCAGGATATGGAGTGGGCGCCGTGTTATTGCAGCCAGGCCCGGATGGTGACGAAGTAATTAGTTTCCTGAGCAGATCACTAACGCGTCAAGAAAGGAATTTTTGCACGACGGAACGGGAATGTTTAGCTGTGTTATGGGCAGTCGAAAAACTGCGTCCTTATTTGGAGGGTGTTCCGTTTACGGTCGTGACTGATCACGCATTTCTCGTATGGCTTCAAAATTTGAAGGATCCTACTGGAAGATTAGCTCGATGGGCGGTAAGATTGCAACAATATGACTTTAAGATTGTGCATCGGAAAGGAAAAGAACATGTTGTCCCCGATTTGTTATCTCGGTCAGTTCCCGTGCTTGATATGGTTGAAGAGGTTGTACCGCTTCCTAGTGGTGATAGTTGGTATGATAAACTTTGTAGAAAAATCGAGTCTAATCCCTTGAAGTATCCTCAGTGGAGAATGTCTGGTGGCAAACTTTATAAATACATCCGTCCCAGTCATGGATTTTTGGTCGAGGAAGTGGACAATTGGAAGGAAGTCGTTCCTAAGGGTCAACGATTGGAAGTGCTGAAGTTGTGTCATGATAGTCCTTTAGCAGGTCATATGGGGATCCTGAAAACTTATAAGCGTATTAACGAGAAGTATTTTTGGCCGAAACTGCGGAGTGATGTGTCTCGTTACGTTGGACGTTGCTCACTGTATGCCATGCATAAGGTGGAACAAGGTAAGCCCAAAGGCTTTATGACTCCTCAACCTAAAGCTACTCAACCTTGGGAGATAGTAGCAACCGATCTTATGGGACCTTTCCCAAGATCAACTCAAGGCTATAAGTTTATCTTAGTGGTAATGGATGTGTTTAGTAAATTTTCTTTGGTATTTCCGTTGCGATCCTCAAAAGCCGTGCATGTCGTTAAGAAAATAGAAGAAGAAGTTTTTCTCGTATTTGGAGTTCCACGTCTGTTACTATGTGATAATGGTGTCCAGTATACTTCGGGTATTTTCAAGAAAATGATGGAAACCTATGGTGTCTCAGTTCGTTATAATGCGTTGTATCATCCACAGTGCAATCCATCTGAACGCTATAACCGAACCCTTAAAACAATGATGGCAACTTATATAGCTGACAACCATAGGAAGTGGGATGAAAATTTGGCCAAACTAGCATGTGCTACGCGCACTGCATACCACGAGTCGACTGGTCAAGATCCCTACTTCATAAATTTCGGTCGGAAGATGGTAGTGGATGGACGAGATTTTTCCCGAAAGGACAAACTCGGAGACCCAGAGGACGAAGTAGCTAAAATGGGATATAATCGATCGCGTGGACTCCAGGAATTATTTGTTGATGTTAGAAAACGTTTAGATAAAGCTTCGGCTAAGTGTGAGAAGACCTATAATCTACGGAGACGTCCAGAGGAATTTCAGCCCCATCAGTCAGTATGGCGGAGAAATTTTGTGTTGTCAGATGCCGCTAAATATTTCACGAAAAAGTTAGCTCCTAGATGGATAGGACCCTACTTCGTGAAGAAGAAAGTTTCCCCCTGGACATATAGTTTAGAGGATGAAAATGGCAAGGATCAAGGTATTTGGAATATTAAGGATTTAAGGATTAGTAACCCGACTGGTGATCCCGATAGGATTTAGGTCGGAGTAGAACGGACTAGCAAAAGTTTTGTCTAGTCTAAGTAAATTTAGTTAGTCTTCTGAAATTGGTTGTATTTATTTTTTTTTGTTGTGTCCGTGAAGGATGACTGAGTGTTGGCTATGATCGGTTCTTAGGATGTATTTGGATGGTCAACCGATTCGTTTTTTTTTTGTGTTAGGTAGCCAATACGAAGTCGTAGGGTTGCGGTAGCCCTAATTTCTTTTGATTTATGGAATTGAATGTCACTTAGCTTTGGTCAGAAATATGTTGTCTTCGATGATATGGCGTTGGGATTTGTTTTGATGTTAGTAAGCCATTCTATTTAATTGGGATTTTTTCGAAGCCACATAATTATGTTTTAGTGAATCTTGTTGGATAATAGCTTAGTTTTGGATGATTTACTAAATTTCGTTGTATACGGATTTAAATTCTGAAAGACCTATCTCATTTTTATTTTAATGAACAATTGGAATTACACTACTGTTTCGGTAGATGTTTCTCGCAGTATCAGTAAGAGTGGAATGGTGGAGAGTTTCTTATGGACTCATATTATGCGAGGTATAGTGAAGTACTAGCGATGCCCCAGAGCTGGGAGGTCGCGAATAAGGGCAACATCCAGTAACCGACCTAATCAGTGTTGTCAGATTGACGTTGGAATTTGAAACTATTCTACTTGATCTCATACGATGAGAGATGACTGTTGTGTGGAAGTGGAGTAAGTGTTGTAAGTAAGTTGTTGCTTTGTGCGTGTGGTTTGAGATTGGTATGTCTTTCGTTGTCCAAGTACTTGCGCATGGTGAAGACGGTGTGGATGATGATTGTGTTGTGGACTTCGCTCGGAGTTTAGGTAGTGCGTCGCTAGCGCGAGGGAAAATTTTCTTCGTCTAGTTTTTCCTCGTAAATTTCCCTTTGGGAAAGGAAGGTGTTGTTACGTTCCAAATTTAAAGTAGAAAGTCCCACCTCTATTTTATCAAAATTTAAATAATTCAGGACGTGTAAGAGCGGTTGCCTATAATATATTATAAGCAAGGTGGCGAAAATAAAATTAGTAATTTTCAAATAGGGGTAATGTCTGGCAAATTGTGCTGAAGTTAAGGGAACACGTCCTCTTTTTTGTAAAGAAACTAATTTAGATCGTTCTTTCTAGAGTTATCTTAGAAGAATTGGGATCATAAAATTTAAATTTTTGAATCTCGGTATTATTCGGTGACCTCCGTGTGTCAAGTTGTCAAGTGTTCGGAAAGAGGACGGAAAGAAAGGGATTCTAGGTTTGACGGTGTTACTGAAAGGTTGGGCTAGATTAAAAACGGCATTTTATTTTTTGCTTTTGCTGCTGTTCCATGTGGGATCTGGACTAGTCCGAACCGTGTGGATATTCAAGAGGATTTGCTGCCTTCGTGGAAGGGTTTTTTGGAATATCCACAATTTCGCTAAAAAAAAGCGGATCTACAGTACACGTGAATACCGGGAGTCGTATTTAGATCAAGAAATTAGCCTTAATCACAAGTCCAAATAGCCGACTACGCTTCGGTCCAATTTGGGATATTTCAAACCCCTAATCTGGCTAAGAAGGGTGAGTGTTAGAACATTTCGTTTTTAATTAATTAAAAAGTTGTAGTTATTTTTTTATCCCATCTCTAAAAAGCTATTCACATTTTTATCAGTTTTCATACATTCAAGTTCGGAGACAAGTTTTTTTTTGTATTGCTCCATTATCGCCAAAAGGCAGATAAACAAAGTGTTAAAATCAATATATTTATTTCCAAATAATTATTTTAGACACAGATGGTAATTATTGTTTTCTTGCTTCAGGGTTGGTTTGTTTGTTTTTTTTTTCTGCTTCTTCTTCTTCGTATTTTTCCGTCTGGCTGTAATTTTTAACTTTTCAACATTGTCACACAAGTCTATGTACAGCGACAATCGTATGGGATTTTGGATTAAAGACACGCTGAACTGTAACTGGAATTCCACGCGGTGAAGTATATGAAAATTCGAGGTATGGATCGATAATTAATTTTCAACGGAAGATTTAAGCACCGTCTAATTTGTTTACGGGATACAATAGTTTTTTTTTAAAGATTATTTGCTGTTAGTTTTTATTTTCATATTTACAAATACTTTAACAGTTTTTTTTTAAAGATTATTTGCGGTTTATTTTATTAATTAAATATTTACACATACCTATTTTAATTTTGTAAACTGCGTCTAAGGGGGGGTTATATATTTGAGATTTATTTTTTTATATTATTTTCTGCGCACGCACTTGAGCTCACGTGGTGTCCTATTTGCGGTAATTATTTTTTTTTGGTTGGTATTGAACCGCACACCCCTTAGCGTCCGGTACTTTTTATACGTCTTACCTTTCATTTTGTTCTGTTAAATAGAAATAACTTATGAATTTTTGTTAGGCAAGTAGAAGCCGCATTTTTATATTATTTTTTTATTAAGCCTATGGTAAAGTTAAATAATATTGTAATATGTATTTATTTTCAACTATCTTGGGAATCTATTTATTAAAATTGACTAAATTCTAATCTGACAATTTTTTATTTTTTTTTATTTATTCAGGTTGTATACTGTTACTTAGTATTTTAGTAGTAAACCTATTGGTAAGTTGGTGGTTTATTGAATAGTAACGTAGGGGACGCTGTGGGCCAATTTACCTGGCGCCCCTGATATAACTTCGGATTTTTTTTTGTTTTGTGGACCGCACGACCATCTCCACTGTTTTGTCTAGACGCGAGCCATTCCCAGACTGTCACCGTATGGTACTTTTCTTTCGGGGTGTACGTCTGATTTATATTGGGTTCATTTTGTAATTTTTTTATATAGATTCGGTTTTGTACACTCACACACACACAAACACGCACACACGCACACACACATACATTCTTCACCTCTCGACTCCTACCCATTAGTCGCCTCTTACGACAGGCAGGGCCTTCTTGCCACGGCCGTGTTCTCATCTCTGCGAGCCGATCGGACACACACACACTGACACACACACATACGCACACACACACTCACACACGCACGCACACACGCACAGACACACATACACTCTTTACCTCTCGACTCCTACCCATTATTCTCCTCTTACGACAGGCAGAGAATTCTTGCCACGGCCGTGTTCTTATCTCTGCAACCCGAACGGACACACACACATACTCACACACGCACACGCACACGCACACGCACACGCACACGCACACAATCTCCACCTCTCGACTCCTATCCATTAGTCGCCTCTTACGACAGGCAGGGCCTTCTTGCCTCGGCCGTGTTCTTATTTCTGCAAGCCGAACAAACACACACACATACTCACACACGCACACGCACACGCACACGCACACACACACGCACACACGCACACACACATACACTCTTCACCTCTCGACTCCTACCTATTAGTCGCCTCTTACGATAGGCAGGGCCTTCTTGCCTCGGTCGTGTTCTTATTTCTGCAAGCCGAACTAACACACACACATACTCACACACGCACACACAGACGCACACACGCACACACACACATACACTCTTCACCTCCCGACTCCTACTTATTAGTCGCCCCTTACAAGAGGCAGATCCTTCTTGCCTCGGCCGTATTCTTATCTCTGCAAGCCAAACGGACACACACACATACACACACACTCACACACGCACACACACGCACACAGGCACACACACACACACACACATACACTCTTCACCTCTCGACTCCTACCCATTAGTCGCCTCTTACGACAGGCAGGGCCTTCTTGCCACGGCCGTGTTCTTATCTCTGCGAGCCGACCGCACACACACACACTCACACACACACATACACACACACTTACACGCACACAGGCACACTTGCACACATGCACACGCACACGCAAACGCACACGCACACACTCTCCACCTCTCGACTCCTATCCATTAGTCGCCTCTTAATACAGGCAGGGCCTTCTTGCCACGGACGTATTCTTGTCTCTGCGGGCCGAACGGACACACACACACTCACACACACACACACACACACACATACACTCTTAACCTCTCGACTCCTACCCATTAGTCGCCTCTTACGATATTCAGGGACTTCTTGCCACGGACGTATTCTTATCTCTGCAAGCCGAACGGACACACACACATACTCACACACGCGCACACACACGCACACACGCACACACACATACACTCTTCACCTCTCGACTCCTACCTATTAGTCGCCCCTTACAACAGGCAGGGCCTTCTTGCCACAGCCATGTTCTTATCTCTGCGAGCCGAACGGACATACACACACACTCACACACACACGCACGCTCACACGCAGACACACACACGCACACACGCACACGCACACGCACACTCACACACTCTCCACCTCTCGACTCCTACCTATTAGTCGCCGCTTACGACAGGCAGGGCCTTCTTGCCTCGGCCGTGTTCTTATCTCTGCAAGCCGAACGGACACACACACATACTCACACACGCACACACACACGCACACACGCACACACACATACACTCTTCACCTCTCGACTCCTACCTATTAGTCGCCTCTTACGATAGGCAGGGCCTTCTTGCCTCGGTCGTGTTCTTATTTCTGCAAGCCGAACTAACACACACACATACTCACACACGCACACACACACGCACACACATACACACACATACACTCTTCACCTGTCGACTCCTACCCATGAGTCGCCTCCTACGACAGGCAGGAACTTCTTGCCACGGCCGAGTTCTTATCTCTGTGAGCCGAACGGACACACACACTGACACACACACGCACGCACACACACACACCCACACACAAATACACTCTTCACCTCTCGACTCCTACCCATTAGTCGCCTCTTACGAAAGGCAGGGCCTTCCTGCCACGGCCGTGTTCTTATCTCTGCAAGCCGAACAGACACACACCCATACTCACACACGCACACACAAATACACACGCACACAGGCACACACACACACACACATACACTCTTCACCTCTCGACTCCTACCTATTAGTCGCCTCTTACGACAGGCAGGGCCTTCTTGCCTCTTCCGTGTTCTTATCTCTGTAAGCCGAACGGATACACACACATACTCACATACGCACACACACACGCACACACGCACACACACACATACACTCTTCACTTCCCGACTCCTACTTATTAGTCGCCCCTTACAAGAGGCAGATCCTTCTTGCCTTGGCCGTATTCTTATCTCTGCAACCAAACGGACACACACACATACACACACACTCACAAACGCACACACACGCACACAGGCACACACACACACACACATACACTCTTCCCCTCTCGACTCCTACCCATTAGTCGCCTCTTACGACAGGCAGGGCCTTCTTGCCACGGCCGTGTTTTTATCTCTGCGAGCCGACCGCACACACACACACTCACACACACATACACACACATTTTCACGCACACAGGCACACACGCATACACGCACACGCAAACGCACACGCACACGCACACGCACACACTCTCCACCTCTCGACTCCTATCCATTAGTCGCCTCTTAAGACAGGCAGGGCCTTCTTGCCACGGACGTAATCTTATCTCTGCAGGCCGAACGGACACACACACACTCACACACACACACACACATACACTATTAACCTCTCGACTCCTACCCTTTAGTCGCCTCTTACGACATTCAGGGACTTCTTGCCACGGACGTATTCTTATCTCTGCGAGCCGAACGGACATACACACATACTCACACACACACGCACGCTCACACGCAGACACACACACGCACACACGCACACGCACACGCACACGCACACGCACACACTCTCCACCTCTCGACTCCTACCTATTAGTCGCCTCTTACGACAGGCAGGGCCTTCTTGCCTCGGCCGTGTTCTTATCTCTGCACGCCGAACCAACACACATACATACTTACACACGCACACACACACACACACACATACACTCTTAACCTCTCGACCCCTACCCATTAGTCGCCTCTTACGATATTCAGGGACTTCTTGCCACGGACGTATTCTTATCTCTGCAAGCCAAACGGACACACACACATACTCACACACGCGCACACACACGCACACACGCACACACATATACACTCTTCACCTCTCGACTCCTACCTATTAGTCGCCCCTTACAACTGGCAGGGCCTTCTTGCCACAGCCATGTTCTTATCTCTGCGAGCCGAACGGACATACACACACACTCACACACACGCGCACGCTCACACGCAGACACACACACGCACACACGCACACCCACACGCACACTCACACACTCTCCACCTCTCGACCCCTACCCATTAGTCGCCTCTTACGATATTCAGGGACTTCTTGCCACGGACGTATTCTTATCTCTGCAAGCCGAACGGACACACACACACATACTCACACACGCACACACATACGCACACACATACACACACACATACACTCTTCACCTGTCGACTCCTACCCATTAGTCGCCTCCTACGACAGGCAGGAACTTCTTGCCACGGCCAAGTTCTTATCTCTGTGAGCCGAACGGACACACACACTGACACACACACGCACGCAAACACACACACACACACACAAATACACTCTTCACCTCTCGACTCCTACCCATTAGTCGCCTCTTACGAAAGGCAGGGCCTTCTTGCCACGGCCGTGTTCTTATCTCTGCAAGCCGAACGGACACACACACATACTCACACACGCACACACACACACACGCACACAGGCACACACACACACGCATACACCCTTCACCTCTCGACTCCTACCCATTAGTCGCATCTTACGACAGGCAGGAAATTCTTGCCACGGCCGAGTTCTTATCTCTGTGAGCCGAACGGACACACACATACATACACACACACACTTACACACGCACACACAAAGGAACAAACACACACACACATACATCTATATCTCTCGACTCCTACCAATTAGTCGCTCCTTACAGCAAGCATGGCCTTCTTGCCACGGCCGTATTCTTATCTATGCAAGTCGAACGGACACACACACCCATACACACACACACACTTACACACGCACAAACACACACACACGTACACACAAACGAACACACGCACACACACACACGTACACTCTTCATCTCTCGACTCCTACCCATTAGTCGCTCCTTACAGCAAGCATGGCCTTCTTGCCTCGGCCGTATTCTTATCTCTGCAAGCCAAACAGACACACACACATACACACACACACACTTACACACGCACACACACGCACACACGCACACACGCACACACACACACACACACACACACACATACACTCTTCACCTCTCGACTCCTACCCATTAGTCGCCTCTTACGACAGGCAGGGCCTTCTTGCCACGGCCGTGTTCTCATCTCTGTGAGCCGACCGGACACACACACACTGACACACACATACACACACACACTCACACACGCCCGCACACACGCCAGACATATATACACTCTTCACCTCTCGACTCCTACCCATTATTCTTCTCTTACGACAGGCAGGGCCTTCTTGACTCGGCCGTATTCTTATCTCTGCAAGCCAAACGGACACACACACATATACACACACACTCACACACGCACAAACACACGCACACACACACACACATACACTCTTCACCTCTCGACTCCTATTCATTTGTCGCCTCTTACGACAGGCATGGACTTATTGCCTCGGCCGTATTCTAATCCCTGCGAGCCGAACGGACACACACATACATACACACACACACTCACACACATACACACACACACACTCACAAACACACACACACGCACACACGCACGCACACACGCACACGCACACGCACACACGCACGCACACACGCACAAACACATACATTCTTCACCTCTCGACTCCTATCTATTAGTCGCCTCTTACGACAGGCAGGGCCTTCTTGCCTCGGCCGTGTTCTTATCTCTGCAAGCCAAACAGACACACACACACACATACACACACAATTACACACGCACACACACCCACACACGCACACACACACACACATACACTCTTCACCTCTCGACTTCTACCCATTATTCTCCTCTTACGATAGGCAGGGACTTCTTGCCACGGCCGTGTTCTTATCTCTGCAGGCCGAACGGACACACACACGCACACACACACACGCACACGCACACACTCTCCACCTCTCGACTCCTATCCATTAGTCGTCTCTTACGACAGGCCACCGCTGTTTTCTCATCTCTGCGAGCGAAGGGACACACACACACATACACACACACTCACATACACACACGCAAACACGCACGTACACACGCACACACACATACACTCACACACACACAAACACGCACACACGCACACACACATACATTCTTCACCTCTCGACTCCTACCCATTAGTCGCCTCTCACGACAGGCAGGGCCTTCTTGCCACGGCTGTGTTCTCATCTCTGCGAGCCGACCGGACACACACACTGACACACACACATACACACACACACTTACACACGCACGCACACACGCACAGACACACATATACTCTTTACCTCTCGACTCCTACCCATTATTCTCCTCTTACGACAGGCAGGGAATTCTTGCCACGGCCGTGTTCTTATCTCTGCAACCCGAACGAACACACACATACTCACACACGCACACGCACACGCACACGCACACACTCTCCACCTCTCGACTCCTATCCATTAGTCGCCTCTTACGACAGGCATGGCCTTCTTGCCACCGCTGTTTTCTTATCTCTGCGAGCGAAGGGACACACACACATACACACACACTCACACACACACACATACACACACACTTACACACGCACACACACGCATACACGCACACACACACACATACACTCTTCACCTCTCGACTCCTACCCATTAGTAGCCTCTTACGACAGGCAGCGCCTTCTTGCCACGGCCGTGTTCTTATCTCTGCGAGCCGACCGCACACACACACACTCACACACACACAAATACACACACACTCACACACGCACGCACACACGCACACACACATACACATACACTCTTCACCTCTCGACTTCTACCCATTATTCTCCTCTTACGACAAGCAGGGACTTATTGCCACGGCCGTGTCTTATCTCTGAAAGCCGAACGGACACACACACACACACACACACAACACAAACACACGCACACAGGCAAACACGCACACACGCACACGCACACCCACACGCACACACTCTTTACCTCTCAAATCCTATCCATTAGTCACCTCTTATAACAGGCAGGGCCTTCTTGCCACGGCCGTGTTCTTATCTCTGCGAGCCGAACGGACACACACACTTACACACAGACTCACGCACACACGCACACACACGCACCCACGCACACGCACACGCACACGCACACGCACACACTCTCCACCTTTCGACTCCTATCCATTAGTCGCCTGTTAAGACAGGCAGGGCCTTCTTGCCACGGCCGTATTCATATCTCTGCGAGCCGAGCGGACACACACACACACTCATACACACACACACATACACTCTTCACCTCTCGACCCCTACCTTTTAGTCGACTCTTACGAGAGACAGGGCCTTGTTTCCCCGGCCGTGTTCTTATCTCTGAAAGCCGAACGGACACACACACACACGCACACACAAACACACGCACATAGGAACACACGCACACACGCACACGCACACGGACACGCACACGCACACACTCTCCACCTCTCGACTCCTATCCATTAGTCGCCTTTTAAGACATGCAGGGCCTTCTTGCCACGGACGTATTCTTATCTCTGCAAGCCGAACGGACACACACACACACACTCGCACACATACACACACACACACATACACGCTTCACCTCTCGACTCCTACCCATTAGTCGACTCTTACGACATTCAGAAACTTCTTGCCAGGGCCGTGTTCTTATCTCTGCGAGCCGAACGGAGACACACACACACGCACACACACGCACACACACACACACACAAACACACACACACACACACAAATACACTCTTCACCTCTCGACTCCTACCCATTAGTCGCCTCTTACGACAGGAATGGACTTATTGCCTCGGCCGTATTCTAATCTCTGCGAGCCGAACGGACACACACACACACACACACATACACGCTTCAACTCTCGACTCCTACCCATTAGTCGACTCTTACGATATTCAGGGACTTCTTGCCACGGCCGTGTTCTTATCTCTGCGAGCCGAACGAACACACACACACGCACACACGCACACACACACACACAAATACACTCTTCACCTCTCGACTCCTACCCATTAGTCGCCTCTTACGACAGGCATAAACTTATTGCCTCGGCCGTATTCTAATCTCTGCAAGCCGAACGGACACACACATACATACACACACACTCACACACACACACGCACACACGCACGCACACATACACTCTTCACCTCTTGACTCCTACCCATTAGTCGCCCCGTACGATTTGCATGGCCTTCTCGCCACGGCTGTTTTCTTATCTCTGCGAGCCGAAGGCACACACACATACACACACACACTCACACTCACACACACACGCACACATACACTCTTCTGCTCTCGACTCCTACTTATTAGTCGCCCCGTACGATTTGCATGGCCTTCTTGCCACGGCTGTTTTCTTATCTCTGCGAGCCGAAAGGACACACACACATACACACACACACTCACAAACACACACAAACACGCACACACGTACGAAAACACGCACACGCACACGCAGACACGCACGCACAGACGCACACACACATACACTCACACACGCACACGCACACACTCACACACACATACATTCTTCACCTCTCGACTCCTACCTATTAGTCGCCTCTTACGACAGGCAGGGCCTTCTTGCCTCGGCCGTGTTCTTATCTCTACAAGCCGAACGGACACACACACATACTCACACACGCACACACACGCACACACGCACACACGCACACACACACATACACTCTTCACCTCTCGACTCCTACCTATTAGTCGCCTCTTACGTTAGGCAGGGCCTTCTTGCCTCGGCCGTGTTCTTATCTCTGCAAGTCAAACTAACACACACACATACTCACACACGCACACACACGCACACACGCACACACACACATACACTCTTCACCTCTCGACTCCTACCCATTAGTCGCCCCGTACGATTTGCATGGCCTTCTTGCCACGGCTGTTTTCTTATCTCTGCGAGCCGAAGTGACACACACATACACACACACACTCACAAACACACACACATACACGCACGCACACACGCACACACACTACACTCACACACACACAAACACGCACACACGCACACACACATACATTCTTCACCTCTCGACTCCTACCCATTAGTCGCCTCTTACGACATTCAGGGACTTCTTGCCACGGACGTATTCTTATCTCTGCAAGCCAAACGGACACACACACATACTCACACACGCACACACACCCGCACACACGCACACACACATGCACTCTTCACCTCTCGACTCCTACCTATTAGTCGCCTCTTACGATAGGCAGAGCCTTCTTGCCTCGGTCGTGTTCTTATTTCTGCAAGCCGAACTAACACACACACATACACACACACTCACACACGCACACACACGCACACACGCACACACACACACACACATAAACTCTTCACCTCTCGACTCCTACCCATTAGTCGCCTCTTACGACAGGCAGGGATTTCTTGCCACGGTCGTGTTCTTATCTCTGCAAGCCAAACGGACACACACACACATACTCACACACGCACACACACACTCACACACGCACACACACACATACACTCTTCACCTCTCGACTCCTACCCATTAGTCGCCCCGTACGATTTGCATGGCCTTCTTGCTACGGCTGTTTTCTTATCTCTGCGAGCCGAAGGGACACACACATACACACACACACTCACAAACAGACACACATACACGCAGGCCCACACGCACACACACATACATTCTTTACCTCTCGATTCCTACCTATTAGTCGCCTCTTACGACAGGCAGGGCCTTCTTGCCTCGGCCGTGTTCCTATCTCTGCAAGCCGAACAGACACACATCCATACTCACACACGCACACACACACGCACACACGCACACACACACATGCACTCTTCACCTCTCGACTCCTACCTATTAGTCGCCTCTTACGATAGGCAGGGCCTTCTTGCCTCGGTCGTGTTCTTATTTCTGCAAGCCGAACTAACACACACACATACTCACACACGCACACACACACGCACACACGCACACACACACACATACACTCTTCACCTCCCGACTCCTACTTATTAGTCGCCCCTTACAAGAGGCAGATCCTTCTTGCCTCGGCCGTATTCTTATCTCTGCAAGCCAAACGGACATACACACATACACACACACTCACACACGCACACACACGCACACAGGCACACACACACACACATACACTCTTCACCTCTCGACTCCTACCCATTAGTCGCCTCTTACGACAGGCAGGGCCTTCTTGCCACGGTCGTGTTCTTATCTCTGCGAGCCGACCGCACACACACACACACACACTCACACACACATACACACACACTTACACGCGCACAGGCACACACGCACACACGTACACACACACACACGCACACGCACACGCACACACTCTCCACCTCTCGACTCCTATCCATTAGTCGCCTCTTAAGACAGGCAGGGCCTTCTTGCCACGGACGTATTCTTATCTCTGCGGGCCGAACGGACACACACACACTTACACACACACACACACATACACTCTTCACCTCTCGACTCCTACCCATTAGTCGCCTCTTACGACAGGCAGGGCCTTCTTGCCACGGTCGTGTTCTTATCTCTGCTAGCCGACCGCACACACACACACACTCACACACACATACAGACACACTTACACGCACACAGGCACACACGCACACACACACACACGCACACGCACACGCACACACTCTCCACCTCTCGACTCCTATCCATTAGTCGCCTCTTAAGACAGGCAGGGCCTTCTTGCCACGGACGTATTCTTATCTCTGCGGGCCGAACGGACACAAACACACTTACACACACACACACATACACTCTTAACCTCTCGACTCCTACCCATTAGTCGCCTCTTACGACATTCAGGGCGTTCTTGCCACGGACGTATTCTTATCTCTGCGGGTCGAACGGACACACACACACTTACACACACACACATACACTCTTCACCTCTCGACTCCTACCTATTAGTCGCCCCTTACAACAGGCAGGTCCTTCTTGCCACGGCTTTGTTCTTATCTCTGCGAGCCGAACGGACATACACACACACTCACACACACACGCACGCTCACACGCAGACACACATACACACACGCACGCACTCGCACACGCTCTCCACCTCTCGACTACTATCCATTAGTCACCTCTTAAGACAGGCAGGGCCTTCTTGACTCGGCCGTATTCTTATCTCTGCAAGCCGAACGGACACACACACTCACACACACACACACGCACACACGCACACATACACACACACATACACTCTTAACCTCTCGACTCCTACCCATTAGTCGCCTCTTACGACATTCAGGGCCTTCTTGCCACGGACGTATTCTTATCTCTGCGGGCCGAACGGACACACACACACTTACACACACACACATACACTCTCCACCTCTCGACTCCTATCCAATAGTCGCCTCTTACGAGAGGCATGGCCCTCTTGCCCCTGCCGTATTCTTAACTCTGCAAGCCGAACGGATACAAAAACTCACACACACACGCACGCACACACGCACACACATACACACTCACACACGCACACACACGCACACACGCACACACACACACACACATAAACTCTTCACCTCTCGACTCCTACCCATTAGTCGCCTCTTACGACAGGCAGGGATTTCTTGCCACGGTCGTGTTCTTATCTCTGCGAGACGACTGCACACACACACTCCCACACACATACTTACCCTCACCTTCTACGCACACAGGCACACACGCACACACACACACGCACACGCACACGCACACACTATCCACCTCTCGACTCCTATCCATTAGTCGCCTCTTAAGACAGGCAGGGCCTTCTTGCCACGGACGTATTCTTATCTCTGCAAGCCAAACGGACACACACACACACATACTCACACACGCACACACACACTCACACACGCACACACACACATACACTCTTCACCTCTCGACTCCTACCCATTAGTCGCCCCGTACGATTTGCATGGCCTTCTTGCTACGGCTGTTTTCTTATCTCTGCGAGCCGAAGGGACACACACATACACACACACACTCACAAACAGACACACATACACGCAGGCCCACACGCACACACACATACATTCTTTACCTCTCGACTCCTACCTATTAGTCGCCTCTTACGACAGGCAGGGCCTTCTTGCCTCGGCCGTGTTCCTATCTCTGCAAGCCGAACAGACACACATCCATACTCACACACGCACACACACACGCACACACGCACACACACACATGCACTCTTCACCTCTCGACTCCTACCTATTAGTCGCCTCTTACGATAGGCAGGGCCTTCTTGCCTCGGTCGTGTTCTTATTTCTGCAAGCCGAACTAACACACACACATACTCACACACGCACACACACACGCACACACGCACACACACACACATACACTCTTCACCTCCCGACTCCTACTTATTAGTCGCCCCTTACAAGAGGCAGA
This sequence comes from Diabrotica undecimpunctata, assembly GCF_040954645.1. Taxonomy (NCBI): domain Eukaryota; kingdom Metazoa; phylum Arthropoda; class Insecta; order Coleoptera; family Chrysomelidae; genus Diabrotica; species Diabrotica undecimpunctata. Next base: position 4,731,218 of record NW_027311885.1, read on the forward strand.
TCCTTCTTGCCTCGGCCGTATTCTTATCTCTGCAAGCCAAACGGACATACACACATACACACACACTCACACACGCACACACACGCACACAGGCACACACACACACACATACACTCTTCACCTCTCGACTCCTACCCATTAGTCGCCTCTTACGACAGGCAGGGCCTTCTTGCCACGGTCGTGTTCTTATCTCTGCGAGCCGACCGCACACACACACACACACACTCACACACACATACACACACACTTACACGCGCACAGGTACACACGCACACACGTACACACACACACGCACACGCACACGCACACACTCTCCACCTCTCGACTCCTATCCATTAGTCGCCTCTTAAGACAGGCAGGGCCTTCTTGCCACGGACGTATTCTTATCTCTGCGGGCCGAACGGACACACACACACTTACACACACACACACATACACTCTTCACCTCTCGACTCCTACCCATTAGTCGCCTCTTACGACAGGCAGGGCCTTCTTGCCACGGTCGTGTTCTTATCTCTGCTAGCCGACCGCACACACACACACACTCACACACACATACAGACACACTTACACGCACACAGGCACACACGCACACACACACACACGCACACGCACACGCACACACTCTCCACCTCTCGACTCCTATCCATTAGTCGCCTCTTAAGACAGGCAGGGCCTTCTTGCCACGGACGTATTCTTATCTCTGCGGGCCGAACGGACACACACACACTTACACACACACACACATACACTCTTAACCTCTCGACTCCTACCCATTAGTCGCCTCTTACGACATTCAGGGCGTTCTTGCCACGGACGTATTCTTATCTCTGCGGGTCGAACGGACACACACACACTTACACACACACACATACACTCTTCACCTCTCGACTCCTACCTATTAGTCGCCCCTTACAACAGGCAGGTCCTTCTTGCCACGGCTTTGTTCTTATCTCTGCGAGCCGAACGGACATACACACACACTCACACACACACGCACGCTCACACGCAGACACACACACACACACGCACGCACTCGCACACGCACACACTCTCCACCTCTCGACTACTATCCATTAGTCACCTCTTAAGACAGGCAGGGCCTTCTTGACTCGGCCGTATTCTTATCTCTGCAAGCCGAACGGACACACACACTCACACACACACACACGCACACACGCACACATACACACACACATACACTCTTAACCTCTCGACTCCTACCCATTAGTCGCCTCTTACGACATTCAGGGCCTTCTTGCCACGGACGTATTCTTATCTCTGCGGGCCGAACGGACACACACACACTTACACACACACACATACACTCTCCACCTCTCGACTCCTATCCAATAGTCGCCTCTTACGAGAGGCATGGCCCTCTTGCCCCTGCCGTATTCTTAACTCTGCAAGCCGAACGGATACAAAAACTCACACACACACGCACGCACACACGCACACACATACACACTCACACACGCACAGACACACGCACACACGCACACACACACACACATACACTCTTCACCTCTCGACTCCTACCCATTAGTCGCCTCTTACGACATTCAGGGACTTCTTGCCACGGACGTATTCTTATCTCTGCAAGCCAAACGGACACACACACATACTCACACACGCACACACACACGCACACACGCACACACACACATGCCCTCTTCACCTCTCGACTCCTACCTATTAGTCGCCTCTTACGATAGGCAGGGCCTTCTTGCCTCGGTTGTGTTCTTATTTCTGCAAGCCGAACTAACACACACACATACTCACACACTCACAAACACACACAAACACGCACACACGTACGCACACACGGACACGCACACGCACACACGCACGCACAGACGCACACACACATACATTCTTCACCACTCGACTCCTACCTATTAGTCGCCTCTTACGACAGGCAGGGCCTTCTTGCCTTGGCCGTTTTCTTATCTCTGCAAGCCGAACGGACACACACACACATACTCACACACGCAAACACACACACGCACACACGCACACACACACATAAACTCTTCACCTCTCGACTCCTACCCATTAGTCGCCCCGTACGATTTGCATGGCCTTCTTGCCACGGCTGTTTTCTTATCTCTGCGAGCCGAAGGGACACACACATACACACACACGCACACACACACGCACACACGCACACACACACATGCACTCTTCACCTCTCGACTCCTACCTATTAGTCTCCTCTTACGATAGGCAGGGCCTTCTTGCCTCGGCCGTGTTCCTATCTCTGCAAGCCGAACGGACACACACACATACTCACACACGCACACACACACGCACACACGCACACACCCACATGCACTCTTCACCTCTCCTACCTATTAGTCGCCTCTTACGACATGCAGGGCCTTCTTGCCTCGGCCGTGTTCCTATCTCTGCAAGCCGAACGGACACACACACATACTCACACACTCACACACACACGCACACACGCACACACACACATGCACTCTTCACCTCTCAACTCCTACCTATTAGTCGCCTCTTACGACAGGCAGGGCCTTCTTGCCTCGGCCGTGTTCCTATCTCTGCAAGCCGAACGGACACACACACATACTTACACACGCACACACACACGCACACACGCACACACACGCATACACTCTTCACCTCTCGACTCCTACCCATTAGTCGCCCCGTACGATTTGCATGGCCTTCTTGCCACGGCTGTTTTCTTATCTCTGCGAGCCGAAGGGGCACACACATACACACACACACTCACAAACACACACACATACACGAAGGCCCACACGCACACACACATACACTCACACACACACACGCACACACGCACGCACACATACACTCTTCACCTCTTGACTCCTACCCATTAGTCGCCCCGTACGATTTGCATGGCCTTCTCGCCACGGCTGTTTTCTTATCTCTGCGAGCCGAAGGCACACACACATACACACACACACTCACACTCACACACACACGCACACATACACTCTTCTGCTCTCGACTCCTACTTATTAGTCGCCCCGTACGATTTGCATGGCCTTCTTGCCACGGCTGTTTTCTTATCTCTGCGAGCCGAAAGGACACACACACATACACACACACACTCACAAACACACACAAACACGCACACACGTACGCAAACACGCACACGCACACGCAGACACGCACGCACAGACGCACACACACATACACTCACACACGCACACGCACACACTCACACACACATACATTCTTCACCTCTCGACTCCTACCTATTAGTCGCCTCTTACGACAGGCAGGGCCTTCTTGCCTCGGCCGTGTTCTTATCTCTACAAGCCGAACGGACACACACACATACTCACACACGCACACACACACGCACACACGCACACACGCACACACACACATACACTCTTCACCTCTCGACTCCTACCTATTAGTCGCCTCTTACGTTAGGCAGGGCCTTCTTGCCTCGGCCGTGTTCTTATCTCTGCAAGTCAAACTAACACACACACATACTCACACACGCACACACACGCACACACGCACACACACACATACACTCTTCACCTCTCGACTCCTACCCATTAGTCGCCCCGTACGATTTGCATGGCCTTCTTGCCACGGCTGTTTTCTTATCTCTGCGAGCCGAAGTGACACACACATACACACACACACTCACAAACACACACACATACACGCACGCACACACGCACACACACTACACTCACACACACACAAACACGCACACACGCACACACACATACATTCTTCACCTCTCGACTCCTACCCATTAGTCGCCTCTTACGACATTCAGGGACTTCTTGCCACGGACGTATTCTTATCTCTGCAAGCCAAACGGACACACACACATACTCACACACGCACACACACCCGCACACACGCACACACACATGCACTCTTCACCTCTCGACTCCTACCTATTAGTCGCCTCTTACGATAGGCAGAGCCTTCTTGCCTCGGTCGTGTTCTTATTTCTGCAAGCCGAACTAACACACACACATACACACACACTCACACACGCACACACACGCACACACGCACACACACACACACACATAAACTCTTCACCTCTCGACTCCTACCCATTAGTCGCCTCTTACGACAGGCAGGGATTTCTTGCCACGGTCGTGTTCTTATCTCTGCAAGCCAAACGGACACACACACACATACTCACACACGCACACACACACTCACACACGCACACACACACATACACTCTTCACCTCTCGACTCCTACCCATTAGTCGCCCCGTACGATTTGCATGGCCTTCTTGCTACGGCTGTTTTCTTATCTCTGCGAGCCGAAGGGACACACACATACACACACACACTCACAAACAGACACACATACACGCAGGCCCACACGCACACACACATACATTCTTTACCTCTCGATTCCTACCTATTAGTCGCCTCTTACGACAGGCAGGGCCTTCTTGCCTCGGCCGTGTTCCTATCTCTGCAAGCCGAACAGACACACATCCATACTCACACACGCACACACACACGCACACACGCACACACACACATGCACTCTTCACCTCTCGACTCCTACCTATTAGTCGCCTCTTACGATAGGCAGGGCCTTCTTGCCTCGGTCGTGTTCTTATTTCTGCAAGCCGAACTAACACACACACATACTCACACACGCACACACACACGCACACACGCACACACACACACATACACTCTTCACCTCCCGACTCCTACTTATTAGTCGCCCCTTACAAGAGGCAGATCCTTCTTGCCTCGGCCGTATTCTTATCTCTGCAAGCCAAACGGACATACACACATACACACACACTCACACACGCACACACACGCACACAGGCACACACACACACACATACACTCTTCACCTCTCGACTCCTACCCATTAGTCGCCTCTTACGACAGGCAGGGCCTTCTTGCCACGGTCGTGTTCTTATCTCTGCGAGCCGACCGCACACACACACACACACACTCACACACACATACACACACACTTACACGCGCACAGGCACACACGCACACACGTACACACACACACGCACACGCACACGCACACACTCTCCACCTCTCGACTCCTATCCATTAGTCGCCTCTTAAGACAGGCAGGGCCTTCTTGCCACGGACGTATTCTTATCTCTGCGGGCCGAACGGACACACACACACTTACACACACACACACACATACACTCTTCACCTCTCGACTCCTACCCATTAGTCGCCTCTTACGACAGGCAGGGCCTTCTTGCCACGGTCGTGTTCTTATCTCTGCTAGCCGACCGCACACACACACACACTCACACACACATACAGACACACTTACACGCACACAGGCACACACGCACACACACACACACGCACACGCACACGCACACACTCTCCACCTCTCGACTCCTATCCATTAGTCGCCTCTTAAGACAGGCAGGGCCTTCTTGCCACGGACGTATTCTTATCTCTGCGGGCCGAACGGACACAAACACACTTACACACACACACACATACACTCTTAACCTCTCGACTCCTACCCATTAGTCGCCTCTTACGACATTCAGGGCGTTCTTGCCACGGACGTATTCTTATCTCTGCGGGTCGAACGGACACACACACACTTACACACACACACATACACTCTTCACCTCTCGACTCCTACCTATTAGTCGCCCCTTACAACAGGCAGGTCCTTCTTGCCACGGCTTTGTTCTTATCTCTGCGAGCCGAACGGACATACACACACACTCACACACACACGCACGCTCACACGCAGACACACACACACACACACGCACGCACTCGCACACGCTCTCCACCTCTCGACTACTATCCATTAGTCACCTCTTAAGACAGGCAGGGCCTTCTTGACTCGGCCGTATTCTTATCTCTGCAAGCCGAACGGACACACACACTCACACACACACACACGCACACACGCACACATACACACACACATACACTCTTAACCTCTCGACTCCTACCCATTAGTCGCCTCTTACGACATTCAGGGCCTTCTTGCCACGGACGTATTCTTATCTCTGCGGGCCGAACGGACACACACACACTTACACACACACACATACACTCTCCACCTCTCGACTCCTATCCAATAGTCGCCTCTTACGAGAGGCATGGCCCTCTTGCCCCTGCCGTATTCTTAACTCTGCAAGCCGAACGGATACAAAAACTCACACACACACGCACGCACACACGCACACACATACACACTCACACACGCACACACACGCACACACGCACACACACACACACACATAAACTCTTCACCTCTCGACTCCTACCCATTAGTCGCCTCTTACGACAGGCAGGGATTTCTTGCCACGGTCGTGTTCTTATCTCTGCGAGACGACTGCACACACACACTCCCACACACATACTTACCCTCACCTTTTACGCACACAGGCACACACGCACACACACACACGCACACGCACACGCACACACTATCCACCTCTCGACTCCTATCCATTAGTCGCCTCTTAAGACAGGCAGGGCCTTCTTGCCACGGACGTATTCTTATCTCTGCAAGCCAAACGGACACACACACACACATACTCACACACGCACACACACACTCACACACGCACACACACACATACACTCTTCACCTCTCGACTCCTACCCATTAGTCGCCCCGTACGATTTGCATGGCCTTCTTGCTACGGCTGTTTTCTTATCTCTGCGAGCCGAAGGGACACACACATACACACACACACTCACAAACAGACACACATACACGCAGGCCCACACGCACACACACATACATTCTTTACCTCTCGACTCCTACCTATTAGTCGCCTCTTACGACAGGCAGGGCCTTCTTGCCTCGGCCGTGTTCCTATCTCTGCAAGCCGAACAGACACACATCCATACTCACACACGCACACACACACGCACACACGCACACACACACATGCACTCTTCACCTCTCGACTCCTACCTATTAGTCGCCTCTTACGATAGGCAGGGCCTTCTTGCCTCGGTCGTGTTCTTATTTCTGCAAGCCGAACTAACACACACACATACTCACACACGCACACACACACGCACACACGCACACACACACACATACACTCTTCACCTCCCGACTCCTACTTATTAGTCGCCCCTTACAAGAGGCAGATCCTTCTTGCCTCGGCCGTATTCTTATCTCTGCAAGCCAAACGGACATACACACATACACACACACTCACACACGCACACACACGCACACAGGCACACACACACACACATACACTCTTCACCTCTCGACTCCTACCCATTAGTCGCCTCTTACGACAGGCAGGGCCTTCTTGCCACGGTCGTGTTCTTATCTCTGCGAGCCGACCGCACACACACACACACACACTCACACACACATACACACACACTTACACGCGCACAGGTACACACGCACACACGTACACACACACACGCACACGCACACGCACACACTCTCCACCTCTCGACTCCTATCCATTAGTCGCCTCTTAAGACAGGCAGGGCCTTCTTGCCACGGACGTATTCTTATCTCTGCGGGCCGAACGGACACACACACACTTACACACACACACACATACACTCTTCACCTCTCGACTCCTACCCATTAGTCGCCTCTTACGACAGGCAGGGCCTTCTTGCCACGGTCGTGTTCTTATCTCTGCTAGCCGACCGCACACACACACACACTCACACACACATACAGACACACTTACACGCACACAGGCACACACGCACACACACACACACACGCACACGCACACGCACACACTCTCCACCTCTCGACTCCTATCCATTAGTCGCCTCTTAAGACAGGCAGGGCCTTCTTGCCACGGACGTATTCTTATCTCTGCGGGCCGAACGGACACACACACACTTACACACACACACACATACACTCTTAACCTCTCGACTCCTACCCATCAGTCGCCTCTTACGACATTCAGGGCGTTCTTGCCACGGACGTATTCTTATCTCTGCGGGTCGAACGGACACACACACACTTACACACACACACATACACTCTTCACCTCTCGACTCCTACCTATTAGTCGCCCCTTACAACAGGCAGGTCCTTCTTGCCACGGCTTTGTTCTTATCTCTGCGAGCCGAACGGACATACACACACACTCACACACACACGCACGCTCACACGCAGACACACACACACACGCACGCACTCGCACACGCACACACTCTCCACCTCTCGACTACTATCCATTAGTCACCTCTTAAGACAGGCAGGGCCTTCTTGACTCGGCCGTATTCTTATCTCTGCAAGCCGAACGGACACACACACTCACACACACACACGCACACACGCACACATACACACACACATACACTCTTAACCTCTCGACTCCTACCCATTAGTCGCCTCTTACGACATTCAGGGCCTTCTTGCCACGGACGTATTCTTATCTCTGCGGGCCGAACGGACACACACACACTTACACACACACACATACACTCTCCACCTCTCGACTCCTATCCAATAGTCGCCTCTTACGAGAGGCATGGCCCTCTTGCCCCTGCCGTATTCTTAACTCTGCAAGCCGAACGGATACAAAAACTCACACACACACGCACGCACACACGCACACACATACACACTCACACACGCACAGACACACGCACACACGCACACACACACACACATACACTCTTCACCTCTCGACTCCTACCCATTAGTCGCCTCTTACGACATTCAGGGACTTCTTGCCACGGACGTATTCTTATCTCTGCAAGCCAAACGGACACACACACATACTCACACACGCACACACACACGCACACACGCACACACACACATGCCCTCTTCACCTCTCGACTCCTACCTATTAGTCGCCTCTTACGATAGGCAGGGCCTTCTTGCCTCGGTTGTGTTCTTATTTCTGCAAGCCGAACTAACACACACACATACTCACACACTCACAAACACACACAAACACGCACACACGTACGCACACACGGACACGCACACGCACACACGCACGCACAGACGCACACACACATACATTCTTCACCACTCGACTCCTACCTATTAGTCGCCTCTTACGACAGGCAGGGCCTTCTTGCCTTGGCCGTTTTCTTATCTCTGCAAGCCGAACGGACACACACACACATACTCACACACGCAAACACACACACGCACACACGCACACACACACATAAACTCTTCACCTCTCGACTCCTACCCATTAGTCGCCCCGTACGATTTGCATGGCCTTCTTGCCACGGCTGTTTTCTTATCTCTGCGAGCCGAAGGGACACACACATACACACACACGCACACACACACGCACACACGCACACACACACATGCACTCTTCACCTCTCGACTCCTACCTATTAGTCTCCTCTTACGATAGGCAGGGCCTTCTTGCCTCGGCCGTGTTCCTATCTCTGCAAGCCGAACGGACACACACACATACTCACACACGCACACACACACGCACACACGCACACACCCACATGCACTCTTCACCTCTCCTACCTATTAGTCGCCTCTTACGACATGCAGGGCCTTCTTGCCTCGGCCGTGTTCCTATCTCTGCAAGCCGAACGGACACACACACATACTCACACACTCACACACACACGCACACACGCACACACACACATGCACTCTTCACCTCTCAACTCCTACCTATTAGTCGCCTCTTACGACAGGCAGGGCCTTCTTGCCTCGGCCGTGTTCCTATCTCTGCAAGCCGAACGGACACACACACATACTTACACACGCACACACACACGCACACACGCACACACACGCATACACTCTTCACCTCTCGACTCCTACCCATTAGTCGCCCCGTACGATTTGCATGGCCTTCTTGCCACGGCTGTTTTCTTATCTCTGCGAGCCGAAGGGACACACACATACACACACACACTCACAAACACACACACATACACGAAGGCCCACACGCACACACACATACACTTACACACACACAAACACGCACACACGCACACACGCACACACACATACATTCTTCACCTCTCGACTCCTACCTATTAGTCGCCTCTTACGACAGGCAGGGCCTTATTGCCTCGGCCGTGTTCCTATCTCTGCAAGCCGAACAGACACACACACATACTCACACACGCACACACACACGCACACACGCACACACACATGCACTCTTCACCCCTCGACTCCTACCTATTAGTCGCCTCTTACGATAGGCAGGGCCTTCTTGCCTCGGTCGTGTTCTTATTTCTGCAAGCCGAACTAAGACACACACATACTCACACACGCACACACACACGCACACACGCACACACACACATACACTCTTCACCTCCCGACTCCTAGTTATTAGTCGCCCCTTACAAGAGGCAGATCCTTCTTGCCTCGGCCGTATTCTTATCTCTGCAAGCCAAACGGACACACACACATACACACACACTCAGAGACGCACACACACGCACACACGCACACACACACACACATACACTCTTCACCTCTCGACTCCTACCCATTAGTCGCCTCTTACGACAGGCAGGGCCTTCTTGCCACGGTCGTGTTCTTTTCTCTGCGAGCCGACCGCACACACACACACACACTCACACACACATACACACACACTTACACGCACACAGGCACACACGCACACACACACACGCACACGCACACGCACACACTCTTTACCTCTCGACTTCTATTTATTAGTCGTCTCTTACGACAGGCAGGGCCTTCTTGCCTCGGCCGTTTTCTTATCTCTGCAAGCCGAACGGACACACACACACATACTCACACACGCACACACACACGCACACACGCACACACACACATACACTCTTCACCTCTCGACTCCTACCCATTAGTCGCCCCGTACGATTTGCATGGCCTTCTTGCCACGGCTGTTTTCTTATCTCTGCGAGCCAAAGGGACACACACACGCACACACACACACGCACACACGCACACACACACATGCACTCTTCACCTCTCGACTCCTACCTATTAGTCTCCTCTTACGATAGGCAGGGCCTTCTTGCCTCGGCCGTGTTCCTATCTCTGCAAGCCGAACGGACACACACACATACTCACACACGTACACACACACGCACACACGCACACACATACATGCACTCTTCACCTCTCGACTCCTACCTATTAGTCGCCTCTTACGACATGCAGGGCCTTCTTGCCTCGGCCGTGTTCCTATCTCTGCAAGCCGAACGGACACACACACATACTCACACACGCACACACACACGCACACACGCACACACACACATGCACTCTTCACCTCTCGACTCCTACCTATTAGTCGCCTCTTACGACAGGCAGGGCCTTCTTGCCTCGGCCGTGTTCCTATCTCTGCAAGCCGAACGGACACACACACATACTCACACACGCACACACACACGCACACACGCACACACACGCATACACTCTTCACCTCTCGACTCCTACCCATTAGTCGCCCCGTACGATTTGCATGGCCTTCTTGCCACGGCTGTTTTCTTATCTCTGCGAGCCAAAGGGACACACACATACACACACACTCTCACAAACACACACACATACACGCAGGCCCACACGCACACACACATACACTCACACACACACAAACACGCACACACGCACACACGCACACACACATACATTCTTCACCTCTCGACTCCTACCTATTAGTCGCCTCTTACGACAGGCAGGGCCTTCTTGCCTCGGCCGTGTTCCTATCTCTGCAAGCCGAACGGACACACACACATACTCACACACGCACACACACACGCACACACGCACACACACACATGCACTCTTCACCTCTCGACTCCTACCTATTAGTCGCCTCTTACGATAGGCAGGGCCTTCTTGCCTCGGTCGTGTTCTTATTTCTGCAAGCCGAACTAAGACACACACATACTCACACACGCACACACACACGCACACACGCACACACACACATACACTCTTCACCTCCCGACTCCTACTTATTAGTCGCCCCTTACAAGAGGCAGATCCTTCTTGCCTCAGCCGTATTCTTATCTCTGCAAGCCAAACGGACACACACACATACACACACACTCAGAGACGCACACACACGCACACACGCAGACACACACACACATACACTCTTCACCTCTCGACTCCTACACATTAAGCGCCTCTTACGACAGGCATGGCTTTCTTGCTACCGCTGTTTCCTTATCTCTGCGAGCCGAAGGGACCGACACACATACACACACACTCACACACACACACACACGCACACACGCACACACACATACACACTTCACCTATCGACTCCTACCTATTCGTCGCCCCTTACAAAAGTCGGGGCCTTCTTGCCTCGGCCGTATTTTTATCTCTGCAAGCCAGACGGACACACACACATACACACACACACTCACACACGCACACACACGCGCACACACGCACACACACACATACACTCTTCACCTCTCGACTCCTACCCATTAGTCGCCTCTTACGACAGGCAGGGCCTTCTTGCCACGGTCGTGTTCTTTTCTCTGCGAGCCGACCGCACACACACACACACACTCACACACACATACACACACACTTACACGCATACAGGCACACACGCACACACACACACGCACACGCACACGCACACACTCTTTACCTCTCGACTTCTATTTATTAGTCGCCTCTTAAGACAGGCAGGGCCTTCTTGCCACGGACGTATTCTTATCTCTGCGGGCCGAACGGAAACACACACACTTACACACATACACACATACACTCTTCACCTCTCAACTCCTACCCATTAGTCGCCTCTTACGACAGGCAGGGCCTTCTTGCCAGGGTCGTGTTCTTATCTCTGCGAGCCGACCGCACACACACACACACTCACACACACATACACACACACTTACACGCACACAGGCACACACGCACACACACACACGCACACGCACACGCACACACTCTTCACCTCTCGACTCCTATCCATTAGTCGCCTCTTAAGACAGGCAGGGCCTTCTTGCCACGGACATATTCTTATCTCTGCGGGCCGAACGGACACACACACACTTACACACACACACACACACATACACTCTTCACCTCTCGACTCCTACCTATTAGTCGTCCCTTACAACAGGCAGGTCCTTCTTGCCACGGCTTTGTTCTTATCTCTGCGAGCCGAACGGACATACACACACACTCACACACACACGCACGCTCACACGCAGACACACACACACACACGCACGCACTCGCACACGCACACACTCTCCACCTCTCGACTCCTATCCATTAGTCACCTCTTAAGACAGGCAGGGCCTTCTTGACTCGGCCGTATTCTTATCTCTGCAAGCCGAACGGACACACACACTCTCACACACACACACGCACACACGCACACATACACACACACACATACACTCTTAACCTCTCGACTCCTACCCATTAGTCGCCTCTTACGACATTCAGGGCCTTCTTGCCACGGACGTATTCTTATCTCTGCGGGCCGAACGGACACACACACACTTACACACACACACATACACTCTCCACCTCTCGACTCCTATCCAATAGTCGCCTCTTACGAGAGGCATGGCCCTCTTGCCCCGGCCGTATTCTTATCTCTGCAAGCCGAACGGTGACACATACTCACACACACACACGCACGAACACACGCACACACACACGCACACACACACACAAATACACTCGTCACCTCTCGACTCCTACCCATTAGACGCCTCTTACGACAGGCATGTCCTTCTTGCCTCGGCCGTATTCTAATCTCTGCGAGCCGAACGGACACACATATCCATACACACATACTCACACACGCACAAACACACACACACGCACACACACATACACTCTTCACCTCTCGACTCCTACACATTAAGCGCCTCTTACGACAGGCATGGCTTTCTTGCTACCGCTGTTTCCTTATCTCTGCGAGCCGAAGGGACCGACACACATACACACACACTCACACACACACACACACGCACACACGCACACACACATACACACTTCACCTATCGACTCCTACCTATTCGTCGCCCCTTACAAAAGTCGGGGCCTTCTTGCCTCTGCCGTATTTTTATCTCTGCAAGCCAGACGGACACACACACATACACACACACACTCACACACGCACACACACGCGCACACATGCACACACACACATACACTCTTCACCTCTCGACTCCTACCCATTAGTCGCCTCTTACGACAGGTAGGGCCCTCTTGCCCCGGCCGTGTTCTTATCTCTGCAAGCCAAACGGACACACACACATACTCACACACGCACACACACACGCACACACACATACACTCTTCACCTCTCGACTCCTACCCATTAGTCGCCCCTTACAAAAGGCAGGGCTTTCTTGCCTTAGCCGTATTCTTATCTCTGCAAGCCAAACAGACACACACATATACACACACACTCACACACGCACACACAAGCACACACGCACACACATACATATACTCTCTTCACCACTTGACTCCTACCCATTAGTCGCCTCTTACGACACGCAGGGCCTTCTTGCCACGGCCGTGTTCTTATATCTGCGAGCCGACCGGACACACACACACACACTCACACACGCACACGCGCACACACACATACACTCTTCACCTCTCGACTCCTACCCATTAGTCGCCCCTTACAAAAGGCAGGGCCTTCTTGCCTTTTCCGTATTCTTATCTCTGCAAGCCAAACGGACACACACACACATACACTCACACACGCACACACACGCACACACGCACACACATACATATACACTCTTCACCACTCGACTCCTACCCATTAGTCGCCTCTTACGACACGCAGGGCCTTCTTGCCACGGCCGTGTTCTTATATCTGCGAGCCGACCGGACACACACACACACACTCACACATGCACAAACACACACACGCACACACACATACACTCTTCACCTCTCGACTCCTACACATTAAGCGCCTCTTACGAAAGGCATGGCTTTCTTGCTACCGCTGTTTTCTTATCTCTGCGAGCTGAAGGGACAGACACACATACACACACACTCACACACACACACACGCACACACACATACACTCTTCACCTATCGACTCCTACCTATTAGTCGCCCCTTACAAAAGGCAGGGCTTTCTTGCCTTTGCCGTATTCTTATCTCTGCAAGCCAAACCGACACACACACATACACACACACTCACACACGCACACACACGCACGCACGCACACACATACATATACACTCTTCACCACTCGACTCCTACCCATTAGTCGCCTCTTACGACACGCAGGGCCTTTTTGTCACGGCCGTGTTCTTATATCTGCGAGCCGACCGGACACACACACACTCACACACGCACACACACACACACATACACTCTTCACCTCTCGAATCCTACCTATTAGTCGCTCCTTACAAAAGGCAGGGCCTTCTTGCCTTGGCCGTATTCTTATCTCTGCAAGCCAAACGGACACACACACATACACACACACTCACACACACACACACACACACGCACACACGCACACACACACACATACACTCTTCACCTCTCGACTCCTACCCATTAGTCGCCTCTTACGACATTCAGGGACTTCTTGTCACGGCCGTGTTCTTATATCTGCGAGCCGACCGGACACACACACACTCACACACGCACACACACACACACACATACACTCTTCACCTCTCGAATCCTACCTATTAGTCGCCCCTTACAACAGGCGGGGCCTTCTTGCTTCGGCCGTATTTTTATCTCTGCAAGCCAGACAAACACACACACATACACACACACACTCACACACGCACACACATGCGCACACACGCACACACACACACACATACACTCTTCACCTCTCGACTCCTACCAATTAGTCGCCTCTTACGACAGGTAGGGCCCTCTTGCCTCGGCCGTGTTCATATCTCTGCAAGCCAAACGGACACACACACATACTCACACACGCACACACACACGCACACACGCACACACACATACACCCTTCACCTCTCGACTCCTACCTATTAGTCGCCCCTTACAAAAGGCAGGGCTTTCTTGCCTTTGCCGTATTCTTATCTCTGCAAGCCAAACCGACACACACACATACACACACACTCACACACGCACACACACGCACACACACATACACTCTTCACCTCTCGACTCCTACCTATTAGTCGCCCCTTACAAAAGGCAGGGCTTTCTTGCCTTTGCCGTATTCTTATCTCTGCAAGCCAAACCGACACACACACATACACACACACTCACACACGCACACACACGCACGCACGCACACACATACATATACACTCTTCACCACTCGACTCCTACCCATTAGTCGCCTCTTACGACACGCAGGGCCTTCTTGTCACGGCCGTGTTCTTATATCTGCGAGCCGACCGGACACACACACACTCACACACGCACACACACACACACACATACACTCTTCACCTCTCGAATCCTACCTATTAGTCGCTCCTTACAAAAGGCAGGGCCTTCTTGCCTTGGCCGTATTCTTATCTCTGCAAGCCAAACGGACACACACACATACACACACACTCACACACACACACACACACACGCACACACGCACACACACACACATACACTCTTCACCTCTCGACTCCTACCCATTAGTCGCCTCTTACGACATTCAGGGACTTCTTGTCACGGCCGTGTTCTTATATCTGCGAGCCGACCGGACACACACACACTCACACACGCACACACACACACACACACATACACTCTTCACCTCTCGAATCCTACCTATTAGTCGCCCCTTACAACAGGCGGGGCCTTCTTGCCTCGGCCGTATTTTTATCTCTGCAAGCCAGACGGACACACACACATACACACACACACTCACACACGCACACACATGCGCACACACGCACACACACACACATACACTCTTCACCTCTCGACTCCTACCAATTAGTCGCCTCTTACGACAGGTAGGACCCTCTTGCCTCGGCCGTATTCTTATCTCTGCAAGCCAAACGGACACACACACACATACACACACACACTTACACACGCACACACACGCGCACACACACACACACACACACACATACACTCTTCACCTCTCGACTCCTACCCATTAGTCGCCTCTTACGACAGGTAGGGCCTTCTTGACTCGGTTGTGTTCTTATCTCTGCAAGCCAAACGGACACACACACATACTCACACACGCACACACACACGCACACACGCACACACACATACACTCTTTACCTCTCGACTCCTACCTATTAGTCGCCCCTTACAAAAGGCAGGGCCTTCTTGCCTTGGCCGTATACTTATCTCTGCAAGCCAAACGGACACACACACATACACACACACTCACACACGCACACACACGCACACACGCACACACACACACATATACACTCTTCACCACTCGACTCCTACCCATTAGTCGCCTGTTACGACAGGCAGGGAGTTCTTGCCGCGGCCGTGTTCTTATCTCTGCGAGCAGACTGGACACACACACACTTACACATACAAATACACACACACACACTCACACACGCACACACACACGCACACAGGCACACACACACACATACACTCTTCACCTCTCGACTCCTACCTATTAGTCGCCTCTTACAACAGGCAGGGCCTTCTTGCCTCGGCCGTGTTCTTATCTCTGCAAGCCGAACGGACACACACACATACTCACACACGAACACACACACGCACACACGCACACACACACATACACTCTTCTCCTCTCGACTCCTACCTATTAGTCGCCTCTTACGATAGGCAGGGCCTTCTTGCCTCGGTCGTGTTCTTATTTCTGCAAGCCGAACTAACACACACATACTCACACACGCACACACATACGCACACACGCACACACACATACACTCTTCACCTCTCGACTCCTACCTATTAGTCGTCCCTTACAACAGGCAGGTCCTTCTTGCCACGGCTTTGTTCTTATCTCTGCGAGCCGAACGGACATACACACACACTCACACACACACGCACGCTCACACGCAGACACACACACACACACACGCACGCACTCGCACACGCACACACTCTCCACCTCTCGACTCCTATCCATTAGTCACCTCTTAAAACAGGCAGGGCCTTCTTGACTCGGCCGTATTCTTATCTCTGCAAGCCGAACGGACACACACACTCTCACACACACACACGCACACACGCACACATACACACACACACATACACTCTTAACCTCTCGACTCCTACCCATTAGTCGCCTCTTACGACATTCAGGGCCTTCTTGCCACGGACGTATTCTTATCTCTGCGGGCCGAACGGACACACACACACTTACACACACACACATACACTCTCCACCTCTCGACTCCTATCCAATAGTTGCCTCTTACGAGAGGCATGGCCCTCTTGCCCCGGCCGTATTCTTATCTCTGCAAGCCGAACGGTGACACATACTCACACACACACACGCACGAACTCACGCACACACACACGCACACACACACACACAAATACACTCGTCACCTCTCGACTCCTACCCATTAGACGCCTCTTACGACAGGCATGTCCTTCTTGCCTCGGCCGTATTCTAATCTCTGCGAGCCGAACGGACACACATATCCATACACACATACTCACACACGCACAAACACACACACACGCACACACACATACACTCTTCACCTCTCGACTCCTACACATTAAGCGCCTCTTACGACAGGCATGGCTTTCTTGCTACCGCTGTTTCCTTATCTCTGCGAGCCGAAGGGACCGACACACATACACACACACTCACACACACACACACACGCACACACGCACACACACATACACACTTCACCTATCGACTCCTACCTATTCGTCGCCCCTTACAAAAGTCGGGGCCTTCTTGCCTCGGCCGTATTTTTATCTCTGCAAGCCAGACGGACGCACACACATACACACACACACTCACACACGCACACACACGCGCACACACGCACACACACACATACACTCTTCACCTCTCGACTCCTACCCATTAGTCGCCTCTTACGACAGGTAGGGCCCTCTTGCCCCGGCCGTGTTCTTATCTCTGCAAGCCAAACGGACACACACACATACTCACACACGCACACACACACGCACACACACATACACTCTTCACCTCTCGACTCCTACCCATTAGTCGCCCCTTACAAAAGGCAGGGCTTTCTTGCCTTAGCCGTATTCTTATCTCTGCAAGCCAAACAGACACACACATATACACACACACTCACACACGCACACACAAGCACACACGCACACACATACATATACTCTCTTTACCACTTGACTCCTACCCATTAGTCGCCTCTTACGACACGCAGGGCCTTCTTGCCACGGCCGTGTTCTTATATCTGCGAGCCGACCGGACACACACACACACTCACACACGCACACGCGCACACACACATACACTCTTCACCTCTCGACTCCTACCCATTAGTCGCCCCTTGCAAAAGGCAGGGCCTTCTTGCCTTTTCCGTATTCTTATCTCTGCAAGCCAAACGGACACACACACACATACACTCACACACGCACACACACGCACACACGCACACACATACATATACACTCTTCACCACTCGACTCCTACCCATTAGTCGCCTCTTACGACACGCAGGGCCTTCTTGCCACGGCCGTGTTCTTATATCTGCGAGCCGACCGGACACACACACACACACTCACACACGCACAAACACACACACGCACACACACATACACTCTTCACCTCTCGACTCCTACACATTAAGCGCCTCTTACGAAAGGCATGGCTTTCTTGCTACCGCTGTTTTCTTATCTCTGCGAGCTGAAGGGACAGACACACATACACACACACTCACACACACACACACGCACACACGCACACACACATACACTCTTCACCTATCGACTCCTACCTATTAGTCGCCCCTTACAAAAGGCAGGGCTTTCTTGCCTTTGCCGTATTCTTATCTCTGCAAGCCAAACCGACACACACACATACACACACACTCACACACGCACACACACGCACGCACGCACACACATACATATACACTCTTCACCACTCGACTCCTACCCATTAGTCGCCTCTTACGACACGCAGGGCCTTCTTGTCACGGCCGTGTTCTTATATCTGCGAGACGACCGGACACACACACACTCACACACGCACACACACACACACACATACACTCTTCACCTCTCGAATCCTACCTATTAGTCGCTCCTTACAAAAGGCAGGGCCTTCTTGCCTTGGCCGTATTCTTATCTCTGCAAGCCAAACGGACACACACACACTCACACACACACACACACACACACGCGCACACACGCACACACACACACATACACTCTTCACCTCTCGACTCCTACCCATTAGTCGCCTCTTACGACATTCAGGGACTTCTTGTCACGGCCGTGTTCTTATATCTGCGAGCCGACCGGACACACACACACTCACACACGCACACACACACACACACATACACTCTTCACCTCTCGAATCCTACCTATTAGTCGCCCCTTACAACAGGCGGGGCCTTCTTGCCTCGGCCGTATTTTTATCTCTGCAAGCCAGACGGACACACACACACATACACACACACACTCACACACGCACACACATGCGCACACACGCACACACACACACATACACTCTTCACCTCTCGACTCCTACCAATTAGTCGCCTCTTACGACAGGTAGGGCCCTCTTGCCTCGGCCGTGTTCATATCTCTGCAAGCCAAACGGACACACACACATACTCACACACGCACACACACGCACACACGCACACACACATACACCCTTCACCTCTCGACTCCTACCTATTAGTCGCCCCTTACAAAAGGCAGGGCTTTCTTGCCTTTGCCGTATTCTTATCTCTGCAAGCCAAACCGACACACACACATACACACACACTCACACACGCACACACACGCACACACACATACACTCTTCACCTCTCGACTCCTACCTATTAGTCGCCCCTTACAAAAGGCAGGGCTTTCTTGCCTTTGCCGTATTCTTATCTCTGCAAGCCAAACCGACACACACACATACACACACACTCACACACGCACACACACGCACGCACGCACACACATACATATACACTCTTCACCACTCGACTCCTACCCATTAGTCGCCTCTTACGACACGCAGGGCCTTCTTGTCACGGCCGTGTTCTTATATCTGCGAGCCGACCGGACACACACACACTCACACACGCACACACACACACACACATACACTCTTCACCTCTCGAATCCTACCTATTAGTCGCTCCTTACAAAAGGCAGGGCCTTCTTGCCTTGGCCGTATTCTTATCTCTGCAAGCCAAACGGACACACACACATACACACACACTCACACACACACACACACACACGCACACACGCACACACACACACATGCACTCTTCACCTCTCGACTCCTACCCATTAGTCGCCTCTTACGACATTCAGGGACTTCTTGTCACGGCCGTGTTCTTATATCTGCGAGCCGACCGGACACACACACACTCTCACACGCACACACACACACACACATACACTCTTCACCTCTCGAATCCTACCTATTAGTCGCCCCTTACAACAGGCGGGGCCTTCTTGCCTCGGCCGTATTTTTATCTCTGCAAGCCAGACGGACACACACACATACACACACACACTCACACACGCACACACATGCGCACACACGCACACACACACACATACACTCTTCACCTCTCGACTCCTACCAATTAGTCGCCTCTTACGACAGGTAGGGCCCTCTTGCCTCGGCCGTATTCTTATCTCTGCAAGCCAAACGGACACACACACATACACACACACACTTACACACGCACACACACGCGCACACACACACACACACATACACTCTTCACCTCTCGACTCCTACCCATTAGTCGCCTCTTACGACAGGTAGGGCCTTCTTGACTCGGTTGTGTTCTTATCTCTGCAAGCCAAACGGACACACACACATACTCACACACGCACACACACACGCACACACGCACACACACATACACTCTTTACCTCTCGACTCCTACCTATTAGTCGCCCCTTACAAAAGGCAGGGCCTTCTTGCCTTGGCCGTATACTTATCTCTGCAAGCCAAACGGACACACACACATACACACACACTCACACACGCACACACACGCACACACGCACACACACACACATATACACTCTTCACCACTCGACTCCTACCTATTAGTCGCCTCTTACAACAGGCAGGGCCTTCTTGCCTCGGCCGTGTTCTTATCTCTGCAAGCCGAACGGACACACACACATACTCACACACGCACACACACACGCACACACGCACACACACACATACACTCTTCTCCTCTCGACTCCTACCTATTAGTCGCCTCTTACGATAGGCAGGGCCTTCTTGCCTCGGTCGTGTTCTTATTTCTGCAAGCCGAACTAACACACACATACTCACACACGCACACACATACGCACACACGCACACACACATACACTCTTCACCTCTCGACTCCTACCCATTAGTCGCCTCTTACTACAGGCAGGGCCTTCTTGCCACGGCCGTGTTCTTATCTCTGCGAGCCGACCGCACACACACACACTTACACACACACACATACACACACACTTTCACGCACACAGGCACACACGCACACACGCACACGCACACGCAAACGCACACGCACACGCACACGCACACACTCTCCAGCTCTCGACTCCTATCCATTAGTCGCCTCTTAAGACAAGCAGGGCCTTCTTGCCACGGACGTATTCTTATCTCTGCAAGCCGAACAAACACACACACATACTCACACACGCACACACACACGCACACACGCACACACACATACACTCTTCACCTCTCGACTCCTACCTATTAGTCGCCTCTTACGATAGGCAGGGCCTTCTTGCCTCGGTCGTGTTCTTATTTCTGCAAGCCGAACTAACACACACACATACTCACACACGCACACACACACGCACACACGCACACACACACATACACTCTTCACCTCTCGACTCCTACCCATTAGTCGCCTCTTACGACAGGCAGGGCCTTCTTGCCACGGCCGTGTTCTTATCTCTGCGAACAGACTGGACACACACACACTTACACATACAAATACACACACACACACTCACACACGCACACACACACGCACACAGGCACACACACACACACACATACACTCTTCACCTCTCGACTCCTACCTATTAGTCGCCTCTTACGACAGGCAGGGCCTTCTTGCCTCGGCCGTGTTCTTATCTCTGCAAGCCGAACGGACACACACACATACTCACACACGCACACACACACGCACACACGCACACACACACATACACTCTTCACCTCTCGACTCCTACCTATTAGTCGCCTCTTACGATAGGCAGGGCCTTCTTGCCTCGGTCGTGTTCTTATTTCTGCAAGCCGAACTAACACACACACATACTCACACACGCACACACACACGCACACACGCACACACACACATACACTCTTCGCCTCTCGACTCCTACCCATTAGTCGCCTCTTACGACAGGCAGGGCCTTCTTGCCACGGCCGTGTTCTTATCTCTGCGAGCCGACCGCACACACACACACACTTACACACACACATACACACACACTTACACGCACACAGGCACACATGCACACACGCACACGCAAACGCACACGCACACGCACACGCACACACTCTCCAGCTCTCGACTCCTATCCATTAGTCGCCTCTTAAGACAAGCAGGGCCTTCTTGCCACGGACGTATTCTTATCTCTGCAAGCCAAACCGACACACACACATACACACACACACACACGCACACACGCACACACACATACACTCTTCACCTCTCGACTCCTACCTATTAGTCGCCCCTTACAAAAGGCAGGGCCTTCTTGCCTTGGCCGTATACTTATCTCTGCAAGCCAAACGGACACACACACATACACACACACTCACACACGCACACACACGCACACACGCACACACACACATATACACTCTTCACCACTCGACTCCTACCCATTAGTCGCCTGTTACGACAGGCAGGGAGTTCTTGCCGCGGCCGTGTTCTTATCTCTGCGAGCAGACTGGACACACACACACTTACACATACAAATACACACACACACACTCACACACGCACACACACACGCACACAGGCACACACACACACACACACATACACTCTTCACCTCTCGACTCCTACCTATTAGTCGCCTCTTACGACAGGCAGGGCCTTCTTGCCTCGGCCGTGTTCTTATCTCTGCAAGCCGAACGGACACACACACATACTCACACACGCACACACACACGCACACACGCACACACACACATACACTCTTCACCTCTCGACTCCTACCTATTAGTCGCCTCTTACGATAGGCAGGGCCTTCTTGCCTCGGTCGTGTTCTTATTTCTGCAAGCCGAACTAACACACACACATACTCACACACGCACACACACACGCACACACGCACACACACACATACACTCTTCGCCTCTCGACTCCTACCCATTAGTCGCCTCTTACGACAGGCAGGGCCTTCTTGCCACGGCCGTGTTCTTATCTCTGCGAGCCGACCGCACACACACACACACACTTACACACACACATACACACACACTTACACGCACACAGGCACACACGCACACACGCACACGCAAACGCACACGCACACGCACACACTCTCCAGCTCTCGACTCCTATCCATTAGTCGCCTCTTAAGACAGGCAGGGCCTTCTTGCCACGGACGTATTCTTATCTCTGCGAGCCGAACGGACATACACACACACTCACACACACACGCACGCTCACACGAAGACACACACACGCACACACGCACACGCACACGCACACGCACACACTCTCCACCTCTCGACTCCTACCTATTAGTCGCCTCTTACGACAGGCAGGGCCTTCTTGCCTCGGCCGTGTTCTTATCTCTGCAAGCTGAACGGACACACACACATATTTACACACGCACACACACACGCACACACGCACACACACATACACTCTTCACCTCTCGACTCCTACCAATTAGTCGCCTCTTACGATAGGCAGGGCCTTCTTGCCTCGGCCGTATTCTTATCTCTGCAAGCCAAACGGACATACACACATACACACACACTCACACACGCACACACACGCACACAGGCACACACACACACATACATTCTTCACCTCTCGACTCCTACCCATTAGTCGCCTCTTACGACAGGCAGGGCCTTCTTGCCACGGCCGTGTTCTTATCTCTGCGAGCCGACCGCACACACACCCACTCACACACACACATACACACACACACTTACACGCACACAGGCACACACGCACACACGCACACGCACACGCACACGCACACACTCTCCACCTCTCGACTCCTGTCCATTAGTCGCCTCTTAAGACAGGCAGGGCCTTCTTGCCACAGACGTATTCTTATCTCTGCGGGCCGAACGGACACACACACACACATACACTCTTAACCTCTTGACTCCTACCCATTAGTCGCCACTTACGACATTCAGGGACTTCTTGCCACGGACATATTCTTATCTCTGCAAGCCGAACGGACACACACACATACTCACACACGCGCACACACACTTACACACGCACACACACACACATACACTCTTCACCTCTCGACTCCTACCTATTAGTCGCCCCGTACGATTTGCATGGCCTTCTTGCCACGGCTGTTTTCTTATCTCTGCGAGCCGAAGGGATACACACACACACACTCACAAACACACACACAGGCGCACACGCACACACGCCCGCTCACACGCACACACACATACACTTACACACACACACACACACGCACACACACACATACATTCTTCACTTTTCGACTCCTACCTATTAGACGCCTCTTACGACAGGCAGGGACTTCTTGCCTCGGCCGTGTTCTTATCTTTGCAAGCCGAACGGACACACACACATACTCACACACGCACACACACATGCACACACGCACACACACACATACACTCTTCACCTCTCGACTCCTAACTATTAGTCGCCTCTTACGATAGGCAGGGCCTTCTTGCCTCGGTCGTGTTCTTATCTCTGCAGGCCGAATTAACACACACACATACTCTCACACGCACACACACGCACACACGCACACACGCACACACGCACACGCATACGCACACACTCTCCACCTCTCGTCTCCTATCCATTAGTCGCCTCTTAAGACAGGCAGGGCCTTCTTGCCACGGACGTATTCTAATGTCTGCGGGCCGAACGGATACACACACACTCACACACACACAAATACACTCTTAACCTCTCGACACCTACCCATTAGTCGCCTCTTACAACATCAGGGACTTCTTGCCACGGACGTATTCTTATCTCTGCAAGCCGAACGGACACACACACACATACTCACACACGCACACACATACACACACGCACACTCACACGTACACTCTTCACCTCTTGACTCCTACCTATTAGTCGCCCCTTTGTGATGGGTAGCTCTTTCGGGGCAACAGACTCAGTAAAACACAGGTTTGAAATAAAAATAAATCTATTAAGTATATATATACAATAAATAAAAACTAAAAAAAAGGAATTCTACGTTGTATACTTATAAAACAAAAATAAAATGAATTCTACGTTTCCGTCTGGGTCCCGCGATGAATGAATTTCCCGGCAAACGTCTATAAAAGAAAAGAAACTAATTAGTACTACTAATATACTCGCTTTCGCTTCAATTCAGCGAAAGCTCCGAATATGCTCGCAAACAAAATATTTAGCTGTGCAGACCCACGGCAATGTTCAATACACAATGCCGACGGGTTCCGCTCGGCTAAGGACAGAGAGTACGATCCTCAATACGGAAATCTCTCCGTCCCGGTTGGTTCTGTGCAGATCCACGGTAATGCTCAATACGCAATATCGATGGGTTCCGCTTGGTTAGGGACAGAGTATGATCCTCAATACGGAAATGTCTCTGTCCGCAATGGCTCGCCGATACACTACACCGGCGAGTCAGGGAGCCTAGAGCGCTAGCTACAAGACTGTCTAATTCCGCTATTCACACGCCTTAAATAGCCGTTTGAATCCCACTACGCCTTCACGTTGTAGAAGTGGATGCGCAAATATTGACACTCCCACGGTTCGAACTGTTAAACGATCATAGCATCGTTACACCCCCTTCTCTTTGAAAAAAAAAAAGTAACATACCCTTTTTTTTTGTGTAGATGGTGTCTACAGCCTCGTGATGCCATCTATCCCTCTCGGTACCTTTATTACAATCTTCCTCCCCACGGTTTTAAATCTTTTACATGCGCCGTCATCTGCTTGCGGCTACTATTATCGGCCAATTTCAGTTTTACTATTACTGGTGATATTACTGACGTTACTATGTATGGTCCTGAGTACTTCGGCGCTAGTTTGCTGGTGAAAGCTGCACTAGCTGATGATAGATGGTGTTCCTTTTTCATGACTCGATCTCCTGGATGTGGCTGCTAGTCTCTTCGTCTTAGATCGTAATGTTTCTTTTGGTCCTCGAAAGCGTGTTCCATGTGCACTTTCGCTAGTTCTCTTAACGCTTCTAACTTGTTTAAGTTTTCTGCATACCCCTGTATATCTTGTCCATT
This sequence comes from Diabrotica undecimpunctata, assembly GCF_040954645.1. NCBI lineage: Eukaryota > Metazoa > Arthropoda > Insecta > Coleoptera > Chrysomelidae > Diabrotica > Diabrotica undecimpunctata. Next base: position 4,758,756 of record NW_027311885.1, read on the forward strand.
TGTTGCCTCTGTTATGTCTAATTCCCTTCCGAAATTAAGAAGCGCTGGTGAAAATCCTGTTGAATCGTGTCTTGACGAATTTATGGCGTAGCAGAATTCTGGTATGAATTTGTCCCAGTCTTTATGGTTATCCTCCACGTAAGTAGCTATCATCGTTTTCAGTACTTTGTTCATTCGTTCTACTGGATTGCATTGAGGTGAGTACGGCGGTGTTAGAATGTGATTTATGTTATAGGACTTTAGGAACGCCTTAAAATTTCCGCTTGTAAATTGCGCGCCGTTGTCCGAGATGATTTTCTTCGGGATACCGAATTGCATGACTACTTTAGATCGTAGAGTGTCGATGATTGAGTTCGTAGATGCTGCTCTTATTGGCTGGGCGACGACCCATTTGGTAAACCGGTCTTGCACGGCTATTAAGAAAATGTTTCCTTTTGCAGATCTTGGGAATGGTCCCATTAAATCAACTGAGACAGTATGCCAAGGCTTTTCTACAGTGGACGGTTGCATTTTCCCGGCTAGTTGCATTTGAGACGGTTTATATTGGAGGCACTTCGTACAGGCTCTAACGTAGTCTGCAATTTGTTTAAACATCTTAGGCCAATAGTACTTTTGCGCTATTCGGCAAATTGTTTTTGCAATTCCTAAGTGGCCTGCTGTGGTCGAGTCATGATTTTCCTCCAAAATATCTTTCCTTTTATATCTTGGTACGCATAATTTCCATGGGTTATTAAACTCTGGGTCGGCTAAATTACGGCTGCTCCAAACGTGTTTATATAATTTCCCGTTTGATATTTGTAAATCCGGGAAATCGTCTGGGTTCTGAAGTACATTCCTATATAAATTATCGTACCAACTGCATGATTCCAGTTCTGATGCTAATAATTCCGACTCTGGTTCTTCGCTCTGGTTTTCTTGTGGTTGTCGTGACAAAGCATCTGCTACCTTGTTGAGGACTCCCTTTCTATATATTACCTCGAAATCGTACTGTTGCAGTTCTAAACTCCACCTGGCTAACCGACCTGACGGGTTTTTAAGGTTCTTCAGCCATTTGAGGGACTGATGGTCTGATATGACCTTAAAATTGTATCCTTCTATATACGGCCTCATTTGCTTTATCCCGTACACGATGGATAGACATTCTTTTTCCGTTGTGGAATATTTTGTCTCGGTTGGTGTGAGGGTTCGACTAGCATATGCAATTACTTTATCCTGGCCGTCGTATTTCTGTGTTAGTGCAACTCCAAGTCCACAGTTCGACGCATCTGTTTGCAGGTAAAATGTTTTCGAAAAATCGGGGCATGCTAATACTGGGGCCGATGTAAGTTTTGATTTTAGCTCTTCAAACGCGTTTTCCTGCTTATCGGTCCATTTCCATCTTATCTTCTTCTTCAGAAGCATGTTTAGCGGTCCTGCTATTGTCGAATAGTTCTCTATGAATCGGCGGTACCATGATGTTATTCCTAGGAACCGGCGGAGTTGACGCACATTTCTCGGTGCTGTAAGTCCGGTTATAGCGTTGGTTTTCTCCGGGTCGGTTTTTATTCCTTCTGCTCCAACCACATGTCCTAAGTATCTGAGTTCTGACTGGCAAAACGTGCATTTCTCGAAGTTCAGCTGTAATCTGGCTTCTTTCAGTCTTCGGAAAACTTCATGTAGGTGGTTTAAATGCTCTTGGAGCGTTTTAGATATTACTACGATATCATCCAAGTAGGCAAACGCGAATTCCATATCGGGAGGTATTACCTTATCCAGTAGGCGTTGGAAAGTGGCTCCTGCGGAATGCAGTCCGAATGGGGTGGTTTTGAACTGAAAATGGCCTTTTCCGGGTACGCTGAATGCTGTCACTGGGCGGCTTGTTTCTTCTAGGGGTATTTGAAAATATCCCTGTTTCAAATCGAGGGTCGATATAAAATTTGCTTCCTTAAGTCTATCCAGAATTTCCGATATTCTGGGTAACGGATATGCGTCCTTATCTGATAGTTCGTTGACTTTTCTAAAGTCAATGCAAAATCTGTACGAGTTATCCTTTTTCCTAACTAGTACAATCGGTGAACTCCAACCACTTGTGGAGGGTTCGATGGTTCCTTCTTTTAACATTTTGTCCACTTCTTGGTTGATGATCTGTAGCATTGCGGGATTGTGCCGCCTATAAGGCTGCTTGACTGGATCGCACTTTTTCTTCAATTTTATTTCGTGTCTTATTAAGTTCGTGGGTCCTGTTATATTCTCAAACTCCCTTAGTTCTTTTCTTAGGAACCTTTCTAACTCCGTATTTTGAGTGGAGTCTTTTAAAGTGTTACATGTCTCTTCTTGATGTTGTATGTATTGTTTGGTCGTATGTTTATCGAATTTAAGTTCGATAGAATGGTTCCTGAGGAATTCCACTCCTATTAATGCATCTTCCGTCAACCCTGGCATTACTATGAATGTTTGTCGGGTTTGTAACTTATCGATCTCGCATTCAATTGTCAACTTCTGGTTAAGCTCGATTGACGCTCCATTTGCTAGTCTTGTTCTCCCGCTGTAGCTATCTAGAGAGTCCTTGTATATCTGAGCTATTCTATCCCCGACGTAATTTTTAGTAGTTCCTGTGTCTATGAGCGCTCTGTATGTTCTTTGCCCTATTTTTAGTGATGCGAACAGTCGAATGTCATTGCTTGCTGGCTGTGTAACGGCGAAAACGAATGGAGTCGAATCTTGTTTTACAGACTGGGACGACTCCTTGTTTCTCCAGTCTGTAATTCGTTTCCCTGACGCCTGAAACAGCAGTCGCTGCTGTAAACCCCTTCTCTGCCGCAACGCGAACAAAACTTTTTCCATGGGTTTTTGCAGTTTTTACGGCTGTGACCTGGCATCTTGCATCTAAAGCATGCCGTTTTCGCATCGTACTCTGCTTGGTCCGTGCGTCTCCAGTTTCTACGGCAAATCTGATTTGCTCGGGTCTTTTCGTCTTCTAGAGCTTCGTATTCTTGGGCTAAATCCTGTAATTCGGCTAAGTTTCCGAAATCCCGGCGGCGAGCATAAAGCTTATATTCTGGTAACAAATTTTTGTATATCCTTTCGAGTTCTTGGTTTTTAGAAAAAGATCCTTCTCGTCTGATTAATGTTTGAATCTCCGTGATATATCTATCTACTGGTTCGTTCTGTCTCTGTTTTCTGTTTCGGATTTCCTCTTCTAGTTGTAGCAAATATCCCCTGGGATAGAAAGCTTTTTAAAAATCTTCGCTGAAATCTGTCCATGACTTCCAATTTTTGTTATTGTTTCTGTACCATAACAAGGCGTGGTCTCCTAATAATTCTGGTAATGCTCTTAGTAGATCTTGTTTATCGATCTCGTAGGCCAAACTTAATTCGTCTATCCTCTCTAAGAATTCTATTGCATCCGAATGTTTCTTGTCGAAGTGTGTGTTCCACTTTCGTACTTGATTTAGCAATTCTGGTTGCCCCATTTGTTTCGTTGTTGTTAATTCCTGTAATTGTCTTCGGATGCCCGAAATTTCCTGGGCCAGTGTGTCGGATTCTGTTCCCTTGGAAGTTTTTTCTTTTGGGATTGTTCCTGAAGCTTCCTCGCGATTTTTAAAATAGGTTCTGAGTCGTGCTCTCAATTCGTCGACGGTTCCCTTGGGATCTAAGCCGTATTTTTCGGCCTCGCTCTGCAATTCCTCTTTGCAAAGTCGGTTTATCCACGACGTACCTGTTACTGAGTCTGTGTCTTTATCTGTCGGCATGTTACTAATTTTTGCTCGGGCGCCAGTTTGTGATGGGTAGCTCTTTCGGGGCAACAGACTCAGTAAAACACAGGTTTGAAATAAAAATAAATCTATTAAGTATTATATACAATAAATAAAAACTAAAAAAAAGGAATTCTACGTTGTATACTTATAAAACAAAAATAAAATGAATTCTACGTTTCCGTCTGGGTCCCGCGATGAATGAATTTCCCGGCAAACGTCTATAAAAGAAAAGAAACTAATTAGTACTACTAATATACTCGCTTTCGCTTCAATTCAGCGAAAGCTCGGAATATGCTCGCAAACAAAATATTTAGCTGTGCAGACCCACGGCAACGTTCAATACACAATGCCGACGGGTTCCGCTCGGCTAAGGACAGAGAGTACGATCCTCAATACGGAAATCTCTCCGTCCCGGTTGGTTCTGTGCAGATCCACGGTAATGCTCAATACGCAATATCGATGGGTTCCGCTTGGTTAGGGACAGAGTATGATCCTCAATACGGAAATGTCTCTGTCCGCAATGGCTCGCCGATTCACTACACCGGCGAGTCAGGGAGCCTAGAGCGCTAGCTACAAGACTGTCTAATTCCGCTATTCACACGCCTTAAATAGCCGTTTGAATCCCACTACGCCTTCACGTTGTAGAAGTGGATGCGCAAATATTGACACTCCCACGGTTCGAACTGTTAAACGATCATAGCATCGTTACACCTTACAACAGGCAGGGTCTTCTTGACTTGGCCGTATTCTTATCTCTGCAAGCCTCACGGACACACACACATACACACACACTCACACACTCACACACGCACACACACACGCACACACACACACATACACTCTTCACCTATCGACTCCTACCTATTCGTCGCCCCTTACAACAGGCGGGGCCTTCTTGCCTCGGCCGTATTTTTATCTCTGCAAGCCAGACGAACACACACATACACACACACACACTCACACACGCACACACATGCGCACACACGCACACACACACACATACACTCTTCACCTCGCGACTCCTACCCATTAGTCGCCTCTTACGACAGGTAGGGCCCTCTTGCCTCGGCCGTGTTCTTATCTCTGCAAGCCAAACGGACACACACACATACTCACACACGCACACACACACGCACACACGCACACACACATACACCCTTCACCTCTCGACTCCTACCTATTAGTCGCCCCTTACAAAAGGCAGGGCTTTCTTGCCTTTGCCGTATTCTTATCTCTGCAAGCCAAACCGACACACACACATACACACACACTTACACACGCACACACACGCACAAACGCACACACACGCACACACGCACACACATACATATACACTCTTCACCACTCGACTCCTACCCATTAGTCGCCTCTTACGACACGCAGGGCCTTCTTGCCACGGCCGTGTTCTTATATCTGCGAGCCGACCGGACACACACACACTCACACACGCACACACGCACACACACATACACTCTTCACCTCTCGAATCCTACCTATTAGTCGCCCCTTACAAAAGGCAGGGCCTTCTTGCCTTGGCCGTATTCTTATCTCTGCAAGCCAAACGGACACACACACATACACACACACTCACACACACACACACACACGCACACACGCACACACACATACACTCTTCACCTCTCGACTCCTACCCATTAGTCGCCTCTTACGACATTCAGGGACTTCTTGCCATGGCCGAGTTTTTATCTCTGCGAGCCGAACGGACACACATACTCACACACACACGCACGAACACATGCACACACACACACACACACACACACACAAATACACTCTTTACCTCTCGACTCCTACCCATTAGACGCCTCTTACGACAAGCATGTCCTTCTTGCCTCGGCCGTATTCTAATCTCTGCGAGCCGAACGGACACACACATACATACACACACACACTTACACACTCACACACAAACGATCACACACACACACACACACATACACTCTTCATCTTTCGACTCCTACCAATTAGTCGCTAGTTACAGCAAGCATGGCCTTCTTGCCACGGCCGTATTCTTATCTCTGCAAGCCGAACGGACACACACAACCATACACATACACTCACACACGCACAAATACACACACACGCATACACACATACACTCTTCACCTCTCGACTCCTACACATTAAGCGCCTCTTACGACAGGCATGGATTTCTTGATACCGCTGTTTTCTTATCTCTGCGAGCCGAAGGGACAGACACACGTACACACACACACACACGCGCACACACACACACACACATACACTCTTCACCTCTCGACTCCTACCCATTAGTCGCCTCTTACGACAGGTAGGGCCTTCTTGACTCGGTTGTGTTCTTATCTCTGCAAGCCAAACGGACACACACACATACTCACACACGCACACACACACGCATACACGCACACACACATACACTCTTCACCTCTCGACTCCTACCTATTAGTCGCCCCTTACAAAAGGCAGGGCCTTCTTGCCTTGGCCGTATACTTATCTCTGCAAGCCAAACGGACACACACACATACACACACACTCACACACGCACACACACGCACACACGCACACACACACATATACACTCTTCACCACTCGACTCCTACCCATTAGTCGCCTGTTACGACAGGCAGGGAGTTCTTGCCGCGGCCGTGTTCTTATCTCTGCGAGCAGACTGGACACACACACACTTACACATACAAATACACACACACACACACACACTCACACACGCACACACACACGCACACAGGCACACACACACACACATACACTCTTCACCTCTCGACTCCTACCTATTAGTCGCCTCTTACGACAGGCAGGGCCTTCTTGCCTCGGCCGTGTTCTTATCTCTGCAAGCCGAACGGACACACACACATACTCACACACGCACACACACACGCACACACGCACACACACACATACACTCTTCACCTCTCGACTCCTACCTATTAGTCGCCTCTTACGATAGGCAGGGCCTTCTTGCCTCGGTCGTGTTCTTATTTCTGCAAGCCGAACTAACACACACACATACTCACACACGCACACACATACGCACACACGCACACACACACATACACTCTTCACCTCTCGACTCCTACCCATTAGTCGCCTCTTACGACAGGCAGGGCCTTCTTGCCACGGCCGTGTTCTTATCTCTGCGAGCCGACCGCACACACACACACACTTACACACACACACATACACACACACACTTACACGCACACAGGCACACACGCACACACGCACACGCAAACGCACACGCACACGCACACGCACACACTCTCCAGCTCTCGACTCCTATCCATTAGTCGCCTCTTAAGACAAGCAGGGCCTTCTTGCCACGGACGTATTCTTATCTCTGCAAGCCGAACGGACACACACACATACTCACACACGCACACACATACGCACACACGCACACACACACATACACTCTTCACCTCTCGACTCCTACCCATTAGTCGCCTCTTACGACAGGCAGGGCCTTCTTGCCACGGCCGTGTTCTTATCTTTGCGAGCCGACCGCACACACACACACTTACACACACACACACACATACACACACACTTACACGCACACAGGCACACACGCACACACGCACACGCAAACGCACACGCACACGCACACGCACACACTCTCCAGCTCTCGACTCCTATCTATTAGTCGCCTCTTACGACAGGCAGGGCCTTCTTGCCACGGCCGTGTTCTTATCTCTGCGAGCCGACCGCACACACACACACTTACACACACACACATACACACACACTTACACGCACACAGGCACACACGCACACACGCACACGCACACACGCACACGCACACGCACAAGCACACACTCTCCACCTCTCGACTCCTACCTATTAGTCGCCTCTTACGACAGGCAGGGCCTTCTTGCCTCGGCCGTGTTCTTATCTCTGCAAGCTGAACGGACACACACACACATATTTACACACGCACACACACACGCACACACGCACACACACATACACTCTTCACCTCTCGACTCCTACCAATTAGTCGCCTCTTACGATAGGCAGGGCCTTCTTGCCTCGGCCGTATTCTTATCTCTGCAAGCCAAACGGACATACACACATACACACACACTCACACACGCACACACACGCACACAGGCACACACACACACATACATTCTTCACCTCTCGACTCCTACCCATTAGTCGCCTCTTACGACAGGCAGGGCCTTCTTGCCACGGCCGTGTTCTTATCTCTGCGAGCCGACCGCACACACACCCACTCACACACACACACACATACACACACACTTACACGCACACAGGCACACACGCACACACGCACACGCACACGCACACGCACACACACACACTCTCCACCTCTCGACTCCTGTCCATTAGTCGCCTCTTAAGACAGGCAGGGCCTTCTTGCCACAGACGTATTCTTATCTCTGCGGGCCGAACGGACACACACACACACATACACTCTTAACCTCTCGACTCCTACCCATTAGTCGCCACTTACGACATTCAGGGACTTCTTGCCACGGACGTATTCTTATCTCTGCAAGCCGAAACACACACATACTCACACACGCGCACACACACTTACACACGCACACACACACACATACACTCTTCACCTCTCGACTCCTACCTATTAGTCGCCCCGTACGATTTGCATGGCCTTCTTGCCACGGCTGTTTTCTTATCTCTGCGAGCCGAAGGGGTTACACACACACACACACTCACAAACACACACACAGGCGCACACGCACACACGCCCGCTCACACGCACACACACATACACTTACACACACACACACGCACACACACACATACATTCTTCACCTCTCGACTCCTACCCATTAGTCGCCTCTTACGACAGGCAGGGCCTTCTTGCCACGGCCGTGTTCTTATCTCTGCGAGCCGACCGCACACACACACACACTTACACACACACACATACACACACACTTACACGCACACAGGCACACACGCACACACGCACACGCAAACGCACACGCACACGCACACG
>NW_027311885.1:5412500-5452500 GCF_040954645.1 Diabrotica undecimpunctata
GTTCGTGTGTGTGCGTGTGTGAGTGTGTGTGTGTGTGTGAGTGTGTGTGTGTCCGTTCGGCTCGCAGAGATAAGAACACGGCCGTGGCAAGAAGGCCCTGCCTGTCGTAAGAGGCGACTAATGGTTAGGAGTCGAGAGGTGGAGAGTGTATGTATGTGCGTGTGTGCGCGTGTGTGTGTGTGTGCGTGTGTGAGTGTATGTGTATGTGTCTGTGTGTGTCCTTCGGCTCGCAGAGATAAGAATACAGCCGTGGCAAGAAGGCCATGCCTGTCGTAAGAGGCGACTAATGGGTAGGAGTCGAGAGGTGAAGAGTGTATGTGTGCGCGTGTGTGTGTGTGTGAGTATGAGTGTGTGTGGATGTGTATGTGTGTGTGTGTCCCTTCGGCTCGCAGAGATAAGGATACGGTCGTGGCAAGCAGGCCCTGCCTGTCGCAAGGGGCAACTAATGGGTAGGAGTCAAGAGGTGAAGAGTGTATGTGTGTGTGTGCGTGTGTGCCTGTGTTTGTATGAGTGTGTGTGTGTGTGTCCGTTCGGCTCGCAGAGATACGAACACGGCCGTGGTCAGAATGCCTGCCCGTCGCAAGAGGCGACTAATGGGTAGAAGTCAAGAGGTGAAGAGTGTATGTGTGTGTGCGTGTGTGTGTGTGTGTGTGTGTGAGTGTGTGAGTGTGTGTCCCTTCGTCTCGCAGAGATAAGAATACGGCCGTGGCAAGAAGGCCATGCCTGCTGTAAGCAGCGACTAATGGGTAGGAGTCGAGAGGTGAAGGGTGTACGTGTGTGTGTGTGTGTATCTATGTATGTGTCCGTTCGGCTCGTAGAGATAAGAATACGGCAGTGGCAAGAAGGCCATGCCTGTCGTTAGAGGCGACCAATAGGTAGGAGTAGAGAGGTGAAGAGTGTAGGTGTGTGTGTGTGTGTAAGTGTGTGTGTAAGTGTGTGTGTGTGTATGTGTGTGTGTGTGTGTGTCCCTTCGGCTAGCAGAGATAAGAATACGGCCGTGGTAAGAAGGCCATGCCTGCTGTAAGGAGCGACTAATGGGTAGGAGTCGATAGGTGAAGAGTGTACGTGTGTGTGAGTGTGTGTGCATGTGTGTGTGTCCGTTCGGCTTGCAGAGATAAGATAACAGCGATGCAAGAAGGCCCTGCCTGTCGTAAGGGGCGAGTAATAGGTAGGAGTTGAGAGGTGAAGAGTGTAGGTGTGTGTGAGTGTGTGTGTGTCTGTTCGGCTCGCAGAGATACGAACACGGCCGTGGCAAGAAGGCCCTGCCTGTCGCAAGAGGTAACTAATGGGGAGGAGTCAAGAGGTGAAGAGTGTATGTCTGGGTGCGTGTGTGTGTGTGTGAGTGTGTGTGTGTGTTCCTTCGGCTCGCAGAGATAAGAATACGGCCGTGGCAAGAAGGCCATTCTTGCTGTAAGCAGCGACTAATGGGTAGGAGTAGAGAGGTGAAGAGTGTACGTGTGTGTATGTTCGTGTGTGTGTGCGTGTGTGAGTGTGTGTGTGTTTATCTATGTGTGTGTCCGTTCGGCTCGTAGAGATAAGAATACGGCAGTGGCAAGAAGGCCATGCCAGTCGTAAGAGGCGACTAATGGGTAGGAGTCGTGAGTTAAAGAGTGTATTTGTGTGTGTGTGTGTGTGTGTGTGTGTGTGCGTGTGTGCGTGTCTGTGTGAGTGTGTGTGTGTCCGTTCGGCTTGCAGAGATAAGAATACGGCCGAAACAAGAAGGCCCTGCCTGCGTAAGGGGCGACTAATAGGTAGGAGTCGAGAGGTGAAGAGTGTAGGTGTGTGTGTGAGTGTGTTTGTGTGTCTGTATGGCTCGCAGAGGTAAGAACACGGTTGTAGCAAGAAGGCCCTGCCTGTCGTAAGAGGCGACTAATGGGTAGGAGTCGCGAGTTGAAGAGTGTACCTGTGTGTGAGTGTGTGTGTGAATGTATGTGTGTGTGTCCGTTCGGCTTGCAGAGATAAGAATACGGCCGAGGCAAGAAGGCCATGCCTGTCGTAAGAGGCGACTAATGGGTAGGAGTCGAGAGGTGAAGAGTGTATTTGTGTGTGTGTGTGTGTGTGTGTGTGTGTGTGTGTGTGTGTGCGTGTGTGAGCGTGTGTGTATGTGTGTGTGTCCGTTCGGCTTGCAGAGATAAGAATACAGCCGAGGCAAGATGTCCCTGCCTGTCGTAAGGGGCGACTAATAGGTAGGAGTAGAGAGGTGAAGAGTGTAGGTGTGTGTGTGTGTGTGTAAGTGTGTGTGTATGTGTGTGTGTCCCTTCGGCTAGCAGAGATAAGAATACGGCCGTGGTAAGAAGGCCATGCCTGCTGTAAGGAGCGACTAATGCGTAGGAGTCGAGAGGTGAAAAGTGTACGTGTGTGTGTGTGTGTGCCTGTGTTCGTGTGTGTGTGTGCCTGTGTTTGTGTGTGTGTGCCTGTGTGAGTGTATGTGTGTGTTTGTCCGTTCGGCTTACAGAGATAAGAATACGGCCGAGTCAAGAAGGCCCTGCCTGTTGTAAGGGGCGACTAATAGGTAGGAGTAGAGAGGTTAAGAGTGTATGTGTGTGTGTGCGTATGTGTGTGTGTGTGTGTCCGTTCGGCTGGCAGAGATAAGAATACAGCCGTTGCAAGAAGGCCATGCCTGTCGTAAGAGGCGGCTAATGGGTAGGAGTCGAGAGGTGAAGAGTGTATGTGTGCGTGTGTGCGTGTGTGTGTGAGTATGTGTGTGTGTGTGTGTGTGTGTGTGTATGTGTGCGTGTGTTCGTGTGTGTGCGTGTGTGAGTGTGTGTGTGTGTGTGAGTGTGTGTGTGTCCGTTCGGCTCGCAGAGATAAGAACACGGCCGTGGCAAGAAGGCCCTGCCTGTCGTAAGAGGCGACTAATGGGTAGGAGTCGAGAGGTGAAGAGTGTATGTGTGCGTGTGTGTGTGTGTGTGTGTGAGTATGTGTGTGTGTGGATGTGTATGTGCGTGTGTGTCCCTTCGGCTCGCAGAGATAAGGATACGGTCGTGGCAAGCAGGCCATGCCTGCTGTAAGGAGCTACTAATGGGTAGGAGTCGATAGGTGAAGAGTGTACGTGTGTGTGAGTGTGTGTGCATGTATGTGTGTCCGTTCGGCTTGCAGAGATAAGATAACAGCGATGCAAGAAGGCCCTGCCTGTCGTAAGGGGCGAGTAATAGGTAGGAGTTGAGAGGTGAAGAGTGTAGGTGTGTGTGAGTGTGTGTGTGTCTGTTCGGCTCGCAGAGATACGATCACGGCCGTTGTAATAAATAATGCTTCGTTTATCGTCTCGTATGGTAAATTTATTTAAAATACACTAGATACTTATGATTTAGTTTATTGGTTATCTAAGTACAATACTAGATAGTACTCAGTTGACTTTGACTAACTTAGACCGTTCTCTTGATTCTTCATTCTTAACAACATTGATAATAATAATACCCATGATCCTGTGATTTCCAGCTATTTAACACACGTTAGTTTGTTATCATAATACGTTTGTTATTTGTTAATTGATACACGTTATTTAATAATCTTTCGACTACATTGCAAATTTCACTAGGTCAGAGTGTGTCCTCATTACAACGATATTTTCAATGTTGTAAACAAATAATATATTTTGCAAATGTGTGTCACAGTATTAAAAAGATTACTTAAATCTGATGCTTAATTAAATCCCGTTACATCCCTATCCCTCAGAAGAAAAATTTTCTGAGTGCTGTTCGTTTTCAATCAATTACATGAACTGTTTTTACTCTTCCCTTCCGAAAGAAGAAAATTTTTCGTGTCATCATCAACTGATTACTGTAAATATATACATTATTTACATTCAGTATTTACATATACATATTTATAGAATTATATACAAATTTTTGGTACATATTTCCTTATATCTAAAAATTTTTTCCAATTTAGTAACCTCGCCTAATCTAACATCAGCATATTATAAAGTTACCATGATTGTTCCCTTGTAATATGCTGTTTATTATCCTTTATTATGCCTTAGATTAGCTTAATATTTTACCTACGTTTTTTTTTTAACTTTAAATCATTTAGATTATATTACATATTATATCTTACCCCCTATTATGTGGTTGATTACATATTATATCTTACCCCCTATTATGTTATTATGTATTATATCTTACCCCCTATTATGTGCACATAATATTTACAATAACCTTTACATATTTTAAATAATAAATAAAAATTTATAATAATAAAATCTTATATTAATTCTTGCATTTATTCTTGCATTGATTCTTGCATTAATTCTTGCATTAATTCTTGGTACCAAGTAATAGTTCTGTTTTCACTTTTCATATATACACTATTAATAACTTTGACATCTCACAATAAAGTTTTGTCGTTTTATTCATTTATTCATTTATCCCTATTTCTTTTGTTTAACTACTACTATACAGTCTAACATTTTTCTTTTTGTTATACACATTTTAAATAAAAATATTGTACGAACTTAAAACTATATTTACACATTATATTCATTTAAATATATTTTTGTATATTATTTGCATTCAAAAGTACATGTATATATTACGAGTATATTCATTGACTCTAATTGTAGCAAAGTATTGTTTCCTTAATTATTCTAGCTATAAACTTTGTGCCTTGGTCTGCTATTATTTTTCTGGGTACTCCATACCTCAAGATAAATTTTTCTACCAATGATTTGGCTACTGTTTTGGCTTATTTTATTTTCTATTACATATTCTTCTACGTAGTTGCTTAATTCGCATTGTACGTCAATATATCTGTTTCCATTTTCATCCATGTACATTTTCATGGGTTCCTTGTTTATGATTTACTGCTTATGCCTTTGGCAGTCGTCGCATCTCTTCACATTTCACATATTTCTCAACATTTCTTCGTAATTCGTTCCAGAAATAGTATTAACTTATATTTCCGTATTTAATATATCCTATTTATTCTTCCATATCCTTCCTGTAACATGTGGAAGTCGTTAATTATAACTCTTCTTGATCTGCTTATCTTGTACTATATTATGTATTGATTGTATTATGTTTATCTTGTACTATACAAGCTTTTATACTTTCCTTAAAAAAATTATTATTTTTCTCTTCGTATTTTATTAAGATTTGGTTGATTCTTTTTTCATCTCGTTTTATTCTCATTTCATTATTATCATTTTCTTTATAATCTTCTGCACTCACATTTGTGAGCCAAAATCTCACCAAGTCTCTCCGAGGGTCTTAATATTTCCTCTTGCATCGTAAATAAAATTTTAAATATACGGATCTTAATAATAAAATATTTAACCTGGTTAGTTATATTTTAATTATTTCAGGGATTTGACATAAAAATTTCTTTAAAATATGGGCTACAAGCCGAAAGAACCATTTTATGCGCTTTTATGCATTTTCCTTGTGCTGAAAGCGTTACGTCTACAAAATCTTGACTCTTCCATAATGAATTTATTCCTGAACTCATATTTTCGTGGAAATTGTTCCAACATAATGAAAATTTTTCTGATGCCATGGTAAATTGTCTTTAAAAGTTCTTTTAAATTCGTTTTTCTTCCTTATAAATGTAACAATAATTCTAAATATTCTAATTTATTATAGCTAAATAGTTAAATAAAGTCATATCCGATTTCTTCGTCTATATTAATTGAAGAATTTGCCATTTAAGCAAATTCATGTCGTAATTTAATATTTTCCGACTTAGTCACAGTATATTTTCATGGTCAAATATAAATATTTTTAAAAATGTACCTTTAGTAAATAAAATTATATGGCACATTTCTTTCATTAAAAAATAGAATTTGATATATAAACAGTTATTTGCGATAATTTGAAAATTATTTTCTGTACTTTTAAAATCAATAAAAAAATTATGTACTCAACATTCTGAACTTCTTCTTCTTCAGTGCCTTATCCGGTCCGGATGTTGGCGATCATCAAGGCTATCATGGTTTTGTTGACTGCTCTGCGAAACAGCTCCGCTGAGGTCATCCCAAACCATTGTCGGAGATTTTTCAACCACGAGATACGACGGCGTCCCGGTCCTCTTCTGCCAAATACTTTACCCTGCATAACAAGTTGAAGAATTCGATATTTTTCTTCGTTCCGCATCACGTGGCCGAGGTACTCAAGCTTGCGTTGTTTAATTAAATTAAGCACTTCTTTTTCTTTTGTCATGCGCTGTAGGACCTCAACGTTGGTGACATGGTCCACATAAGATATTTTTAGTATCCTTCTGTATATCCACATCTCGAAGGCTTCGATTCGTTTTTCAGTGGCTTGCGTCAGTGTCCAGGCTTCAACTCCATACAGTAACACTGGAAGAACGTAGCACCTCACTATTCGCATCTTGGTTCCCAAACTAAGATCACTGCAGCACAGCAAGGATCTCAACTTAATAAATGTAGACCGTGCCATTTCAATTCTGGATCTAATCTCTTGAGCGTTCTAATTCTGAACTTGACTTAGTTAAATTCTTATATTCAAATACTAAGTAATAATTTCTGTTAGACTGCATAATTTATATAAGGGATAAAAAATAAAATTTACTTACATAATATATTTCATATATGGTTTTTGTTATTTCACTTTTGTCCATTTATCCATTTTTTCCATTTATTGTCCATTATTATGAACTGGGCTGCTGTCGCGGGGCTCCTGGCGGGTTTGGACCGGAATTTGGCGGGAATTTTCTTAACTGCTGATGCATTTTCTATTTTTAAACTGGTACAATGCCTTCCATATATCATCCATTATGGTGATGAATACTTTACTTCATTTTTCCATTTAAATTTCCAGTATGATATTCCTCTCATCTTGAGCTTCTCTGGATGAAGATTTCTGGAAGATTCCTGGTTTCTACCACTTCAGGATCGCCATGTAATAAATAATGCTTCGCTTATCGTCTCGTATGGTAAATTTATTTAAAATACACTAGATACTCATGATTTAGTTTATTGGTTATCTAAGTACAATACTAGATAGTACTCAGTTGACTTTGACTAACTTAGACCGTTCTCTTGATTCTTCATTCTTAACAACATTGATAATAATAATACCCATGATCCTGTGATTTCCAGCTATTTAACACACGTTAGTTTGTTATCATAATACGTTTGTTATTTGTTAATTGATACACGTTATTTAATAATCTTTCGACTACATTGCAAATTTCACTAGGTCAGAGTGTGTCCTCGTTACAACGATATTTTCAATGTTGTAAACAAATAATATATTTTGCAAATGTGTGTCACAGTATTAAAAAGATTACTTAAATCTGATGCTTAATTAAATCCCGTTACACCGTGACAAGAAGGCCCTGCCTGTGGCAAGAGGCAAATAATGTGTAGGAGTCAAGAGGTGAAGAGTGTATGTGTGTGTGTGTGCGTGTGTATCGGTGTGTGTATGAGTATGTGTGTGTGTCCGTTCGGCTCGCAGAGATACGAACACGGCCGTGGTAAGAATGCCCTGCCCGTCGCAAGAGGCGACTAATGGGTAGAAGTCAAGAGGTGAAGAGTACATGTGACTGTGTGCGCGTGTGTGCATATGTGAGTGTGTATGTGTGTCCGTTCGGCTCGCAGAGATACGAACACGGCCGTGGCAAGAAGGCCCTGCCTGTCGTAAAAGGCGTCTAATGGGTAGGAGTCAAGAGGTGAGAAGTGTATGTGTGTGTGTGCGTGTCTGTGTGCGCGTGTGTGAGTGTGTGTGTATGTGTGTGTGTGTCCGTTCGGTTTGCAGAGATAAGAATACGACCGAGGAAAGAAGGCCTTGCCTGTCGTAAGGGACGACTGATGGGTAGGAGTTGAGAAGTGAAGAGTGCATGTGTCTGTGTGTGCGTGTGTGCATGTGTGTGTGTGTGTGAGTGTGTATGCGTGTCCGTTCGGCTCGCAGAGATACGAACACGGCCGTGGCAAGAAGGCCCTGCCTGTCGTAAGAGGGGACTAATGGTTAGGAGTCGAGAGGTGAAGAGTGTATGTGTGTGTGTGCGTGTGTGTGTGCGCTAGTGTAAGTGTATATATGTGTGTGTGTGTGTGTCCATTCGGCTCGCAGAGATAAGAATACGGCCGTGGCAAGAAGGCCATACCTGTCGTAATAGGTGACTAATGGGTAGGAGTCGAGAGGTGAAGAGTGTATGTGTGTGTGTCCCTTCGGCTCGCAGAGATAAGAACACGGCCGTGGCAAAAAGGTCATGCCTGCTGTAGGGAGCGACTAATGGGTAGGAGTCGAGAGGTAAAGAGGGTACGTGTGTGTGTGCGTGTGTTCGTGAGTGCGTTCGTGTGTAAGTGTGTGTATGTATGTGTGTCCGTTCGGCTCGCAGAGATAAGAATACGGCCGAGGCAAGAAGGCGATGCCTATCGTAAGGAGCGACTAATGGGTAGGAGTCGAGAGGTGAAAAGTGCATGTGTCTGTGTGTGCGTGTGTGCATGTGTGTGTGTGAGTGTGTATGCGTGTCCGTTCGGCTTGCAGAGATACGAACACGGCCGTGGCAAGAAGGCCATGCCTGTCGTAAGTGGCGACTAATGGGTAGGAGTCGAAAGGTGAAGAGTGTGTGTGTGTGCGTGTGTGTGTGTTAGTATGCATGTGTGTCTGTGTATGTGTGTATGTGTCCCTTCGGCTCGCAGAGATAAGAATACGGCTGTGGCAAGAGAGCCATGCCTGCTGTAAGGAGCGACTAATGGGTAGGAGTCGAGAGGTGAATAGTGTACGTGTGTGTGTGTGTGTGTGCGTGTGTTCGTGTCCGTGCGTGTGTGAGTGTGTGTGTATCTATGTGTGTTTGTTCGGCTCGCAGAGATACCAACGAGGTCGTTGCAAGAAGGCCCTGCCTGTCGTAAGAGGCAACTAATGGGTAGGAGTCAACAGGTTAGGAGTGTATGTGTGTGTGTGCGTGTGTGTGTGTGTGTGTGGTGTGTGAGTGTGTGTGTGTGAGTATGCATATGTGTCTGTGTATGTGTGTGTGTGTGTGTCCCTTCGGCTCGCAGAGATAAGAATACAGCAGTGGCAAGAAGGCCATGCCTGTCGTATTAGGCGGCTAATGGGTAGGAGTCGAGAGGTGAAGAGTGTATTTGTTGCGTGTTTTCGTGTGTGTGTGTGTGTGAGTATGTGTGTGTATGTGTGAGTGTCCCTTCGGCTTGCACAGATAAGGATACGGCCATGGCAAGAAGGCCATACTTGCTGTAAGGAGCGAATAATATGTAGGAGTCGAGAGATGAAGAGTGTATTTGTGTGTGTGTGTGTGTGTGTGTGTGTGTACGTGTGTGAGTGTGTCTGTGTGTGCGTGTGTGTGTGTGAGTGTCCGTTCGGCTCGCAGAGATACCAACGAGGCCGTGGCAAGAAGTCACTGCCTGTCGTAAGAGGCAACTAATGGGTAGGAGTCAAGAGGTGAGGAGTGTATGTGCGTGTGTGTGTGCGCGTGTGCGTGACCGATCGGCTCGCAGAGATACGAACACGGCCGTGGCAAGAAGGCCCTGCCTGTCGTAAGAGGCGACTAATGGGTAGGAGTCGAGAGGTGAAGAGAGTATGTGTGTGTGTGTGTGTGTGCGAGTGTGTGAGTGTGTGTGTGTATGTGTGTCCGTTCGGCTCGCAGAGATACGAACACGGCCGTGGAAAGTAGGCCCTGCCTGTCGTAAGATGCGACTAATGGGTAGGAGTCAAGAGGTGAGGAGTGTATGTGTGTGTGCGTGTGTGTGTGCGAGTGTGTGAGTGTGTGTGTGTATGTGTGTCCGTTCGGCTCGCAGAGATACGAACACGGCCGTGGAAAGTAGGCCCTGCCTGTCGTAAGATGCGACTAATGGGTAGGAGTCAAGAGGTGAGGAGTGTATGTGTGTGCGTGTGTGTGTGCGAGTGTGTGAGTGTGTGTGTGTATGTGTGTCCGTTCGGCTCGCAGAGATACGAACACGGCCGTGGAAAGTAGGCCCTGCCTGTCGTAAGATGCGACTAATGGGTAGGAGTCAAGAGGTGAGGAGTGTATGTGTGTGTGCGTGTGTGTGTGGTGTGTAAGTGTGTGTGTATGTGTGTGTCCCTTCGGCTCGCAGAAATAAGAATACAGCCGTGACAAGAAGGCCATGCCTGTCGTAAGAGGCGAATAATGCGTAGAAGTCGAGAAGGGAAGAGTGATTGTGTGTGTGTGTGCGTGTGCGTTTGTGCGTGTGTGTGTGTGGCCGTTCGGCTGGCAGAGATAAGAATACGGCCGAAGAATGCAGGCCCTGCCTGTCGTAAGGGGCCACTAATGGGTAGGAGTCGAGAGGTGAAGAGTGTATTTGTGTGTGTGTGTGTGTGTATGTGTACGTGTGTGAGTGTGTCTGTGTGTGTGAGCGCGTGTGTGTGTCCGTTCGGCTCGCAGAGATACGAACACGGCCGTGGCAAGAAAGCCCTGCCTGTCGTAAGAGGCGACTAATGGGTAGGAGTCGAGAGGTGAAGAGAGTATGTGTGTGTGTGCGTGTGTGTGTGTCTGAGAATGTGTGTGTGTGTGCGTATGTGTATGTGTGTGTCCCTTCGGCTCGCAGAGATACGAACATGGCCGTGGCAAGAAGGCCCTGCCTGTCGTAAGAGGCAACTAATGTCTAGGAGTCAAGAGGTGAGGAGTGTATGTGTGTGTGTGCGTGTGTGTGTGTATGTGTGTGTGTGTGTCCGTTCGGCTCGCAGAGATAAGAATACGCCCGTTTCAAGAAGGCCATGCCTGTCGTAATAGGTGACTAATGGGTAGGAGTCGAGAGGTGAAGAGTGTATGTGTGTTTGTTCGTGTGTGTGTGTCTGAGAATGTGTGTGTGCGTATGTGTATGTGTGTGTCCCTTCGGCTCGCAGAGATACGAACATGGCCGTGGCAAGAAGGCCCTGCCTGTCGTAAGAGGCAACTAATGTTTAGGAGTCAAGAGGTGAGGAGTGTATGTGTGTGTGCGCGAGTGTGTGTGTATGTGTGTGTGTCCGTTCGGCTCGCAGACTAATGGGTAGGAGTCGAGAGGTGAAGAGTGTATGTGTGTTTGTTCGTGTGTGTGTGTCTGAGAATGTGTGTGTGTGCGTATGTGTATGTGTGTGTCCCTTCGGCTCGCAGAGATAAGAATACGGCCGAGGAATGAAGGCCCTGCCTGTCGTAAGGGGCGACTAATGGGTAGGAGTCGAGAGGTGAAGAGTGTGTGTGTCTGTGTGTGCGTGTGTGTGTGTCCGTTCGGCTCGCAGAGATAAGAATACAGCCGTGGCAAGAAGGCCATGCCTATCGTAAGAGGCGGCTAATGGGTAGGGGTCGACAGATGAAGAGTGTATGTGTGTGTGTGCGTGTGTGTGTGTGCGCGAGTGTGTGTGTATGTGTCTGTGTGTGTCCGTTTGGCTCGCAGAGATAAGAATACGCCCGTTTTAAGAAGGCCATGCCTGTCGTAAGAGGTGACTAATGGGTAGGAGTCAAGAGGTGAAAAGTGTATGTGTGTTTGTTCGTGTGTGTGTGTCTGAGAATGTGTGTGTGTGCGTATGTGTATGTGTGTGTCCCTTCGGCTCGCAGAGATAAGAATACGGCCGAGGAATGAAGGCCCTGCCTGTCGTAAGGGGCGACTAATGGGTAGGAGTCGAGAGGTGAAGAGTGTATGTGTGTGTGTTCGTGTGTGTGTGTGTCTGAGAATGTGTGTGTGTGCGTATGTGTATGTGTGTGTCCCTTCGGCTCGCAGAGATACGAACATGGCCGTGGCAAGAAGGCCCTGCCTGTCGTAAGAGGCAACTAATGTTTAGGAGTCAAGAGGTGAGGAGTGTATGTGTGTGTGTTCGTGTGTGTGTGTGCGCGAGTGTGTGTGTATGTGTGTGTGTGTGTGTGTGTCCGTTCGGCTCGCAGAGATAAGAATACGCCTGTTTCAAGAAGGCCATGCCTGTCGTAATAGGTGACTTATGCGTAGAAGTCGAGAGGTGAAGAGTGATTGTGTGTGTGTGTGTGCGTGTGCGTTTGTGCGTGTGTGTGTGTGGCCGTTCGGCTGGCAGAGATAAGAATACGGCCGAAGAATGCAGGCCCTGCCTGTCGTAAGGGGCCACTAATGGGTAGGAGTCGAGAGGTGAAGAGTGTATTTGTGTGTGTGTGTGTGTGTATGTGTACGTGTGTGAGTGTGTCTGTGTGTGTGTGTGCGCGTGTGTGTGTCCGTTCGGCTCGCAGAGATACGAACACGGCCGTGGCAAGAAAGCTCTGCCTGTCGTAAGAGGCGACTAATGGGTAGAAGTCGAGAGGTGAAGAGTGATTGTGTGTGTGTGTGCGTGTGCGTTTGTGCGTGTGTGTGGGTAGGAGTCGAAAGGTGAAGAGTGTATGTGTGTGTGTGCGTGTGTGTGTGTGCGCGAGTGTGTGTGTATGTGCGTGTGTGTGTCCGTTCGGCACGCAGAGATAAGAATACGCCCGTTTCAAGAAGGCCATGCCTGTCGTAATAGGTGACTAATGCGTAGAAGTCGAGAGGTGAAGAGTGATTGTGTGTGTGTGTGCGTGTGCGTTTGTGCGTGTGTGTGTGTGGCCGTTCGGCTGGCAGAGATAAGAATACGGCCGAAGAATGCAGGCCCTGCCTGTCGTAAGGGGCCACTAATGGGTAGGAGTCGAAAGGTGAAGAGTATATGTGTGTGTGTGCGTGTGTGTGTGTGCGCGAGTGTGTGTGTATGTGCGTGTGTGTGTCTGTTCGGCACGCAGAGATAAGAATACGCCCGTTTCAAGAAGGCCATGCCTGTCGTAATAGGTGACTAATGGGTAGGAGTCGAGAGGTGAAGAGTGTATGTGTGTGTGTTCGTGTGTGTGTGTGTCTGAGAATGTGTGTGTGTGCATATGTGCATGTGTGTGTCTCTTCGGCTCGCAGAGATAAGAATACGGCCGAGGAATGAAGGTCCTGCCAGTCGTAAGGGGCGACTAATGGGTAGGAGTCGAGAGGTGAAGAGTGTGTGTGTCTGTGTGTGCGTGGGTGTGTCCGTTCGGCTCGCAGATATAAGAATACAGCCGTGGCAAGAAGGCCATGCCTGTCGTAAGAGGCGGCTAATGGGTAGGGGTCGACAGATGAAGAGTGTATGTGTGTGTGTGCGTGTATGTGTGCGCGAGTGTGTGTGTATGTGTGTGTGTGTCCGTTCGGCTCGCAGAGATAAGAATACGCCCGTTTCAAGAAGGCCATGCCTGTCGTAAGAGGTGACTAATGGGTAGGAGTCGAGAGGTGAAGAGTGTGTGTGTCTGTGTGTGCGTGTGTGTGTGTCTGTTCGGCTCGCAGAGATACGAACACGGCCGTGGCAAGAAGGCCCTGCCTGTCGTAAGAGGCGACTAATGGGTAGGAGTCGAGAGGTGAAGAGTGTATGTGTGTGTGTGCGTGTGTGTGTGTGCGCGAGTGTGTGTGTATGTGTCTGTGTGTGTCCGTTTTGCTCGCAGAGATAAGAATACGCCCGTTTCAAGAAGGCCATGCCTGTCGTAAAAGGTGACTAATGGGTAGGAGTCGAGAGGTGAAAAGTGTATGTGTGTGTGTTCGTGTGTGTGTGTGTGTGAGTATGTGTGTGTGTATGTGTATGTGTGTGTGTCCCTTCGGCTCGCAGAGATAAGAATACGGTCGAAGAAAGAAGGCCTTGCCTGTCGTAAGGGACGACTAATGGGTAGGAGTCGAGAGGTGAAGAGTGCATGTGTCTGTGTGCGCGTGTGTGCATGTGTGTGTGTGAGTGTGTGTTTATCCATGTGTGTGTCCGTTTGGCTCGCAGAGATACCAACGAGGTCGTGGCAAGAAGGCCCTGCCTGTCGTAAGAGGCAACTAATGGGTAGGAGTCAAGAGATGAGGAGTGTATGTGTGTGTGCGTGTGTGTGTGGTGTGTGAGTGTGTGTGTATGTGTGTGTCCCTTCGGCTCGCAGAAATAAGAATACAGCCGTGGCAAGAAGGCCATGCCTGTCGTAAGAGGCGGCTAATGGGTAGGAGTCGAGAGGTGAAGATTGTATTTGTGTGTGTGTGTGCGTGTGTGTGTGTGTGCGTGCGTCTGTGTGTGAGTGTGTGTCCGTTCGGCTCGCAGAGATGAGAATACGGCCGACGCAAGAAGGCCATGCCTGTCGTAAGGGACGCCTAATGGGTAGAAGTCGAGAGATAAAGAGTGCATGTGTATGTGTGCGCGTGTGTGCATGTGTGTGTGTGAGTGTGTATGTGTGTCCGTTCGGCTCGCAGAGATACGAACACGGCCGTGGCAAGAAGGCCCTGCCTGTCGTAAAAGGCGACTAATGGGTAGGAGTCAAGAGGTGAGGAGTGTATGTGTGTGTGTGTGTGTGTGTGTGTGCGTGTGTGAGTGTGTGTGTATGTGTGTGTCCGTTCGGTTTGCATAGATAAGAATACGACCGAGGAAAGAAGGCCTTGCCTGTCGTAAGGGACGACTAATGGGTAGGAGTCGAGAGGTGAAGAGTGCATGTGTGTGTGCGTGTGTGTGTGTGCGCTAGTGTGAGTGTATATGTGTGTATGTGTGTCCCTTCGGCTCGCAGAGATAAGAATACGGCCGTGGCAAGAAGGCCATGCCTGTCGTAAGAGGTGACTAATGGGTGGGAGTCGAGAGGTGAAAAGTGTATGTGTGTGTATTCGTGTGTGCGTGCGTGTGTGTTTGTGAGAGTATGTGTGTGTTTGTCCCTTCGGCTCGCACAGATAAGAATACGGCCGTGACAAAAAGGCCATGCCTGTCGTAAGTAGCGACTAATGGGTAGGAGTCGAGAAGTGAAGAGTGTACGCGTGTGTGTGCGTGTGTTCGTGTGTATGTGTGTGTGCGTATGTGTATGTGTGTGTGTCCGTTCAGTTTGCAGAGATAAGAACACGGCCGTGGCAAGAAGGCCATGCCTGTCGTAACAGGCGACTAATGGGTAGGAGTCGAGAGGTGAAGAGTGTATGTGTGCGTGTGTGCGTGTGAGTATGTGTGTGTGTATGTGTGTGTGTGTCCCTTCGGCTCGCAGAGATAAGAATACGGTCATGGCAAGAAGGCCATGCCTGCTGTAAGGAGCGAATAATGGGTAGGAGTCGATAGGTAAAGAGTGTACGTGTGTGTGTGTGTGCATGTGTGTGTGCGTGTGTGAGTGTGTGTGTATGTATGTGTGTCCGTTCGGCTTGCAGAGATAAGAATACAGCCGAGGCAAGAAGGCCCTGCCTGTCGTAAGGGGCGAGTAATACGTAAGAATAGGTAAGAGTCGAGAGGTGAAGAGTTTAGGTGTGTGTGTGTGTGTGTGTGTGTGTGTGTGTGTGTGTGTGTGTCCGTTCGGCTTGCAGAGATAAGAATACGGCCGAGGCAAGAAGGCCATGCCTGTCGTAAGGGACGCCTAATGGGTAGAAGTCGAGAGATAAAGAGTGCATGTGTATGTGTGCGCGTGTGTGCATGTGTGTGTGTGAGTGTGTATGTGTGTCTGTTCGGCGCGCAGAGATACGAACACGGCCGTGGCAAGAAGGTTCTGCCTGTCGTAAAAGACGACTAATGGGTAGGAGACAAGAGGTGAGGAGTGTATGTGTGCGTGTGTGTGTGTGTGCGTGCGTGTGTGTGTGAGTGTGTGTCCGTTCGGCTCGCAGAGATGAGAATACGGCCGAGGCAAGAAGGCCATGCCTGTCGTAAGAGACGCCTAATGGGTAGAAGTCGAGAGATAAAGAGTGCATGTGTATTTGTGCGCGTGTGTGCATGTGTGTGTGTGAGTGTGTATGTGTGTCTGTTCGGCGCGCAGAGATACGAACACGGCCGTGGCAAGAAGGCGCTGCCTGTCGTAAAAGGCGACTAATGGGTAGGAGTCAAGAGGTTAGGAGTGTATGTGTGTGTGTGTGTGTGTGCGTGTGTGAGTGTGTGTGTATGTGTGTGTCCGTTCGGTTTGCAGAGATAAGAATACGACCGAGGAAAGAAAGCCTTGCCTGTAGTAAGGGACGACTAATGAGTAGGAGTCGAGAGGTGAAGAGTGATTGTGTGTGTGTGCGTGTGCGTTTGTGCGTGTGTGTGTGTGTCCGTTCGGCTCCCAGAGGTACGAACACGGCCGTGGAAAGTAGGCCCTGCCTGTCGTAAGTAGCGACTAATGGGTAGGAGTCGAGAAGTGAAGAGTGTACGCGTGTGTGTGCGTGTGTTCGTGTGTATGGGTGTGTGCGTATGTGTGTGTGTGTGTCCGTTCAGCTCGCAGAGATAAGAACACGGCCGTGGCAAGAAGGCCATGCCTGCTGTAAGGAGCGAATAATGGGTAGGAGTCGATAGGTGAAGAGTGTACGTGTGTGTGTGTGTGTGCATGTGTGTGTGCGTGTGTGAGTGTGTGTGTGTATGTGTGTCCGTTCGGCTTGCAGAGATAAGAATACAGCCGAGGCAAGAAGGCCCTGCCTGTCGTAAGGGGCGAGTAATAGGTAAGAGTCGAGAGGTGAAGAGTGTAGGTGTGTGTGTGTGTGTGAGTGTGTGTGTGTGTGTGTCTGTATGCAAGAAGGCTATGCCTGTCGTAAGAGGCGACTAATGGGTAGGAGTCGAGAGGTGAAGAGTGTATGTGTGCGTGTGTGCGTGTGTGCGTGTGTGTGTGTGGTGTGTGAGTGTGTGTGTGTGTATGTGTGTGTCCCTTCGGCTCGCAGAAATAAGGATACGGCCATGGCAAGAAGGCCATACTTGCTGTAAAGAGCGACTAATGGGTAGGAGTCGAGAGATGAAGAGTGTATTTGTGTGTGTGTGAGTGTGCGTGTGTGTATGTGTGCGTGTGTCTGTGCGTGTGTAAGTGGGTGTGTGCGTGTATGTATGTGTGTGTCCGTTCGGCTAGCAGAGATGAGAATACAGCCGAGGCAAGAAGGCCATGCCTGTCGTAAGGGACGACTAATGGGTAGAAGTCGAGAGGTAAAGAGTGCGCGAGTGCGAGTATGTGTGCGCGTGTGTGCATGTGTGTGTGTGAGTGTGTATGTGTGTCTGTTCGGCGCGCAGAGATACGAACACGGCCGTGGCAAGAAGGCCCTGCCTGTCGTAAAAGGCGACTAATGGGTAGGAGTCAAGAGGTGAGGAGTGTATGTGTGTGTGTGTGTGTGTGCGTGTGTGAGTGTGTGTGTGTATGTGTGTGTCCGTTCGGTTTGCAGAGATAAGAATACGACCGAGGAAAGAAGGCCTTGCCTGTAGTAAGGGACGACTAATGAGTAGGAGTCGAGAGGTGAAGAGTGATTGTGTGTGTGTGCGTGTGCGTTTGTGCGTGTGTGTGTGTCCGTTCGGCTCGCAGAGGTACGAACACGGCCGTGGAAAGTAGGCCCTGCCTGTCGTAAGAGGCGACTAATGGGTAGGAGTCAAGAGGTGAGGAGTGTATATGTGTGTGTGTGTGCGTGTGCGTTTGTGCGTGTGTGTGTGTGCATGTGCGTTTGTGCGTGTGTGTGTGTCCGTTCGGCTCGCAGAGATACGCACACGGCCGTGGAAAGTAGGCCCTGCCTGTCGTAAGAGGCGACTAATGTGTAGGAGTCAAGAAGTGAGAAGTGTATGTGTGTGTGCGTTTGTGTGTGCGCGTTTGTGATTGTGTGTGTATGTGTGTCCGTTCGGCTCGCAGAGATACGACCACGGCCGTGGAAAGTAGGCCCTGCCTGTCGTAAGAGGCGACTAATGGGTAGGAGTCAAGAGGTGAGAAGTGTATGTGTGTGTGCGTGTGTGAGTGAGTGTGTCCTTCGGCTCGCAGAGATTAGAATACAGCCGTGGCAAGAAGGCCATGCCTGTCGTAAGAGGCGACTAATGCGTAGGAGTCGGGAAGTGAAGAGTGATTGTGTGTGTGTGCGTGTGCGTTTGTGCGTGTGTGTGTGTGTCCGTTCGGCTGGCAGAGATAATAATACAGCCGAGGAATGAAAAGCCCTGCCTGTCGTAAGGGGCGACTAATGGGTAGAAGTCGAGAGGTGAATAGTGTATTTGTGTGTGTGCGTGTGTGTGTGTGCGCGAGTGTGGGTGTATGTGTGTGTGTGTCCGCTTGGCTCGCAGGGATGAGAATACGCCCGTTTCAAGAAGGCCATGCCTGTCGTAAGAGGTGACTAATGGGTAGGAGTCAAGAGGTGAGGAGTGTATATGTGTGTGTGTGTGCGAGTGCGTTTGTGCGTGTGTGTGTGCATGTGCGCTTGTGCGTGTGTGTGTGTGTGTCCTTTCGGCTCGCAGAGATACGAACACGGCCGTGGAAAGTAGGCCCTGCCTGTCGTAAGAGGCGACTAATGTGTAGGAGTCAAGAAGTGAGAAGTGTATGTGTGTGTGCGTTTGTGTGTGCGCGTTTGTGAGTGTGTGTGTATGTGTGTCCGTTCGGCTCGCAGAGATACGACCACGGCCGTGGAAAGTAGGCCCTGCCTGTCGTAAGAGGCGACTAATGGGTAGGAGTCAAGAGGTGAGAAGTGTATGTGTGTGTGCGTGTGTGAGTGAGTGTGTCCTTCGGCTCGCAGAGATAAGAATACAGCCGTGGCAAGAAGGCCATGCCTGTCGTAAGAGGCGACTAATGCGTAGGAGTCGAGAGGTGAAGAGTGATTGTGTGTGTGTGCGTGTGCGTTTGTGCGTGTGTGTGTGTGTCCGTTCGGCTGGCAGAGATAATAATACGGCCGAGGAATGAAAAGCCCTGCCTGTCGTAAGAGGCGACTAATGGATAGGAGTCAAGAGGTGAGGAGTGTATGTGTGTGTGCGTGTGTGTGTGTGCGTGTGTGAGTGTGTGTGTCCTTCGGCTCGCAGAGATAAGAATACAGCGAGGCAAGAAGGCCCTGGCTGTCGTAAGGGGCGAGTAATAGGTAGGAGTCGAGAGGTGAAGAGTGTAGATGTGTGTGTGTGCGTGTGTGTGAGTGTGTGTGTGTCTGTTCGGCTCGCAGAGATAAGAATACGGCCGAGGCAAGAAGGCGATGCCTATCATAAGAGGCGACTAATGGGTAGAAGTCGAGAGGTGAAGAGTGTATTTGTGTGTGTGTGTGTGTGTGTGTGTGTGCGTCTATGTGCGTGGTTCTGTGTGTGCGTGTGTGTGTGTGTCCGTTCGGCGAGCAGAGATACGAACGAGGCCGTGGCAAGAAGGCTCTGCCTGTCGTAAGAGGCGACTAATTGGTAGGAGTCTAGAGGTGAGGAGTGTATGTGTGTTTGTGCGTGTGTGCGTGTGTGTGTGCGCGTGTGTGAGTGTGTGTATGTATGTGTGTGTATGTGTCCGTTCGACTTGCAGAAATAAGAATACGACCGAGGAAAGGAGGCCCTGCCTGTCGTAAGGGACAACTAATGGGTAGGAGTCAAGAGGTGAGGAGTGTATGTGTGTGTGTGTGCGTGTGTGTGTGTAAGTATGTGTGTGTGTATGTGTGTGTGTGTCTCTTCGGCTCGCAGAGATAAGAATACGGTCATGGCAAGAAGGCCATGCCTGCTGTAAGGAGCGAATAATGGGTAGGAGTCGATAGGTGAAGAGTGTACGTGTGTGTAAGTGTGTGTGCATGTATGTGTGTCCGTTCGGCTTGCAGAGATAAGAATACAGCCAAGGCAAGAGGGCCCTGCCTGTCGTAAGGGGCGAGTAATAGGTAGGAGTCGAGAGGTGAAGAGTGTAGGTGTGGGCGTGTGAGTGTGTGTGTGTCTGTATGGCTCGCAGAGATAAGAACACGGCCGTGGCAAAAAGGCCCTGCCTGTCGTAAGAGGCGACTAATGGGTAGGAGTCGAGAGGTGAGAGTGTACGTGTGTGTGTGCGTGTGTTCGTGTGTATGTGTAAGTGTGTGTGCGTATGTGTGTGTGTGTGTGTGTAACCGTTCAGCTCGCAGAGATAAGAACACGGCCGTGGCAAGAAGGCCATGCCTGTCGTAAGAGGCGACTAATGGGTAGGAGTCGAGACGTGAAGAGTGTATGTGTGCGTGTGTGCGTTTGAGTATGTGTGTGTGTGTATGTGTGTGTGTGTCCCTTCGGTTCGCAGAGATAAGAATACGGTCATGGCAAGAAGGCCATGCCTGCTGTAAAGAGCGACTAATGGGTAGGAGTCGAGAGGTGAAGAGTGTTTTTGTGTGTGTTTGTGTGTGTGTGTGTGTGTGTGTGTGTGCGTCTATGTGCGTGTTTCTGTGTGTGCGTGTGTGTGTGTGTGTGTGTCCTTTCGGCGAGCAGAGATACGAACGAGGCCGTGGCAAGAAGGCTCTGCCTGTCGTAAGAGGCGAATAATGGGTAGGAGTCAAGAGGTGAGGAGTGTATGTGTGTTTGTGCGTGTGTGCGTGTGTGTGTGCGCGTGTGTGAGTGTGTGTATGTATGTGTGTGTATGTGTCCGTTCGACTTGCAGAGATAAGAATACGACCGAGGAAAGGAGGCCCTGCCTGTCGTAAGTGACAACTGATGGGTAGGATTCAAGAGGTGAAGAGTGCATGTGTCTGTGTGTGCGTGTGTGTGTGTGTCCGTTCGGCTCGCAGAGATACGAACACGGCCGAGGCAAGAAGGCCCTGCCTGTCGTAAGAGGCGACTAATGGTTAGGAGTCAAGAGGTGAGGAGTGTATGTGTGTGTGTGTCCGTTCGGCTCGCAGAGATACGAACACGGCCGTGGAAAGTAGGCCCTGCCTGTCGTAAGAGGCGACTTCTATGTATGAGTCAAGAAGTGAGAAGTGTATGTGTGTGTGCGTTTGTGTGTGCGCGTTTGTGAGTGTGTGTGTATGTGTGTCCGTTCGGCTCGCAGAGATACGACCACGGCCGTGGAAAGTAGGCCCTGCCTGTCGTAAGAGGCGACTAATGGGTAGGAGTCAAGAGGTGAGAAGTGTATGTGTGTGCGTGTGTGAGTGAGTGTGTCCTTCGGCTCGCAGAGATAAGAATACAGCCGTGGCAAGAACGTCATGCCTGTCGTAAGAGGCGACTAATGCGTAGGAGTCGAGAGGTGAAGAGTGATTGTGTGTGTGTGCGTGTGCGTTTGTGCGTGTGTGTGTGTGTCCGTTCGGCTGGCAGAGATAATAATACGGCCGAGGAATGAAAAGCCCTGCCTGTCGTAAGAGGCGACTAATGGATAGGAGTCAAGAGGTGAGGAGTGTATGTGTGTGTGCGTGTGTGTGTGTGCGTGTGTGAGTGTGTGGGTCCTTCGGCTCGCAGAGATAAGAATACAGCCGTGGCAAGAAGGCCATGCCCGTCGTAAGTGCGACTAATGCGTAGGAGTCGAGAGGTGAAAAGTGATTGTGTGTGTGTGTGCGTGTGCGTTTGTGCGTGTGTGTGAAGAGTGTATGTGTGCGTGTATGTGTGTGTGTGTGTCCCTTCGGCTCGCAGAGATAAGAATACGGTCATGGCAAGAATGCCATGCCTGCTGGAAGGAGCGAATAATGGGTAGGAGTCGATAGGTGAAGAGTGTACGTGTGTGTGAGTGTGTGTGTGTATGTATGTGTGTCCGTTCGGCTCGCAGAGATAAGAATACGGCCGAGGCAAGAAGGCGATGCCTATCATAAGAGGCGACTAATGGGTAGAAGTCGAGAGGTGAAGAGTGTATTTGTGTGTGTGTGTGTGTGTGCGTCTATGTGCGTGTTTCTGTGTGTGCGTGTGTGTGTGTGTCTGTTCGGCGAGCAGAGATACGAACGAGGCCGTGGCAAGAAGGCTCTGCCTGTCGTAAGAGGCGACTAATGGGTAGGAGTCTAGAGTTGAGGAGTGTATGTGTGTTTGTGCGTGTGTGCGTGTGTGTGTGCGCGTGTGTGAGTGTGTGTATGTATGAGTAGATAAGGAAGCGGGGTCCTGAATCACTTTGGTAACCTGTCCATCAGGGTCTCCGATGCGAAGGTATCGATGCCATGATTTGACCTTGGGGGTGTACAAGAAGTACAAGAAGTGATCGACAATAACCAGAGGGTTGTAAGAACTGGTCGCTTATCGCTTGATCTCTTCTTCTTCTCTCCCGAAGAAGTGATCAACAATGACCAGAGGGTCGTAAGAACTAGTCGCTTATCTCTAGATCTCTTCTTCTCAGCCGAAGAATTGTCACCTACGTTACCTGTATGTTTTTACACTTGTCTCTTCTTTGTCTTACCTGTTCTGAAGAAGTAAAAGAATCGGTCGACAATGACCAGAGGGGGTGTCTTTGAGTGGAACGGACCACCTTGTATGTCGAGTGCAAAACTCATCGCTTATCGCTTCATCTCCTCTTCTTTTCGTTAAATTTGTACAGGGTGATCGAAAAAATAAATTTTGTATTGAGACTTGGAAATATTTTAGGTGTTGTTGCGTCAAAAAAATTTTTTTTTGTGTACGATGCTTAGATATATCTGTATAGCCTGCCTAGCCTAGCCTGCCTAGTCTTTACTTTTGAAACTTGTAGGAAAATGAAAAATAACTATGTATCACATAAATGCTTTATTGTGTATATATATTTTAATGATATATGTGGGTAGATGTAAATAAAACAATATTGGATTGATACTATAAATTTTATTTGTTTTGAAACAAGTTATTTATCTGATTAAAAATATACACTCTACTGTTATAATGTATATTTTTCTTAACCTGTCGATAATAGTCCCTCGTCACAGAATCCATGTAACTCGCTCTCACCAAGTTATCATGATGTGAAGAATGACCCCGTAATATTTGGGAATCGTACCGGTCCTTGTACCTGACCACTTCATTAGATATGATTCCATCCCTGATCTTCTGGAGGGATTCGCGGTTCTTTGGAATTACATGGTCTAAAGGCTGAAACATAAAAATAATTAATTAAGAAATATTTGTTTTACAAATACTACTACCTTTGTGTGTTATGATTTAGGCATGGTTTCGAAACAATACAAGTCAGGTAATATGGCTCCATGCATCTCTAAAGAAGTTTGACAAAAACAAAAGAATTTTTTACAGTTTTCACACCATAACGTTCCATACATTTTGATGATAGAAGTAGTAGGTTGGGTGTATGGTATTATTTTTCTTCTTGTATTCGATTGTAATTTTATAAATCTTTTTTGGTCGGTAAAAACTTTTTCCCATGACAATTTACTTTTCTAAAGAAAAAAAAACAGCTTTAATTACCGATATATTTTTTAAGTTATATGTGAAATAACTTACCACACCATAGAGGACCCATTTTAATTTGTAGATTAATCGGTTAAAGAAAACCTGATGTACAAAAATAGAAAGATAATTTAAAAAACAAACTTTTATTTATTACCAAAATAATAAATAAAGAATAAGGAACTTTTTTACTATCAAACGTATTTAAGAATTATTTATCATTGAAACCCCATGGTAAAGTGTCAGTGCTTAAAAAATTAACCATTCTTTTATCATCATATGGACTAAGTGCAACTCTTCTTTGAGTTATTGTATAGACGTCATGTTTTTTGGAGACAATAGAGTTTTGGGAAACCTCTACAATTGTTTTTTTAAATAAACTTTTATAATAATCTTCATAAGTTAGTTCCTTTAAAGCTGATTTCTTAATTCCTTTTGCTTTTTTAATTTCCTGATCCTGATTTAAAGTTTTTATCGTGTACATTTTTGAGCGCAATCCTATAAAATCTGTCATAATTTGACCTTTGTTTTCATCTTTCATCAAGCCCAATACTTTTTTATTCCTTAAGGGAATGTTATAGACATTATTTTCAGTGTACTCTGATGTGTCAAACTTATGAATATCCTCTTTAATATGAGCATATATATCATCAACAAAAAACTGATATATTAAACTATCTGTGTCCGTGTATAATAACTTGGCTTTATCTTGAAATTTTTTTTTAATATAATTATAATGGAAGTCATACAAAATTGTTTTCGAAATATCTAAAATACACATCCCAATGTAAATAGGTTTGTTAAAATTAATTTTCTGTTTTTGCATTTCAATTATTACCATATTTTCATCAAATATGGTACAACTATGAAAATTCGGTTGGGAAATGTAATAGTTAGCACCGTAGTTACCACCCAGTTTGTTTACAATTTTTATATCCTTATATTTACGTACATTCTCTATACTTTTGCCATACGGAGCGTTTATAAAAAGTTTGAATAAATTTTTTTCAAATTCATTTTTGCTCTCCTTTCTCAATTCAATGTTTAAGTCAATATATTTCTTTAACCAAGGTGATTGTTTAAATTTTAGGCATCGATGAATCTTAGCAAGCTTCAGTCCCAAGCTAATAACTTGTTTTAAATACATATAATGAATAACATACTTCTTTTTATCATACAATGTCGTTAAGAGTTTTTTAATGGTAGAATTAGAAGTTGGTGGAGTTATGTGTTCTGGAAACAATGGCAAATCTTTGTGTGAATTAAAAAGTTCTTTTGGATACTCAAGGTCCACTTCCAGCATGTATCCGTATTCACTATCATTGGGACAATTTAATATATTGTAATTGTAAATATCATTTAAGGGTATCCATTCAAATCCTCCATAAGGAAGGAAATAACTCATAGCTGAACCATATAGATTGTTCACATCAAAGTACATTGTATAAGAGGTCTCTTTACCAGGATTATATTTATCACCCATGTACTTATTGTTCGCTTCTGCATATCTGTTACTACATTGTGACACTCCTCCTCGTTTTGCTTTTTCAAAGAACAAAACCATTTCGATATCTGTTAAAAGCTCTAATTCTACATTTGTTACTTTTAACATGGCATCAAATGCTAACCCTGGTAAAGTAAAATAATGCAAACTATCTAAACCGTATGTTTTTAAACACATCAGTCTAAAGTTTTCAAAAATATCACTTAAAAGTAATACGTCAGTTTTTAAATATAATTCCGCGTACTCTTGCAAGTTTTTTATCTCAAACGTGTTCCAAACAGTGCATGCGTGTTGATAATCCTCATGAGTTATTCCTTCATTATTAATTTTACTAAAGAAACTATCAATAGGTGGCAAGCAAGTATCTTGCAACTTTTCCCAATTATCGAGGTATTCATATGGGAAAACACCTTTTCGTTTAACTAAATTAAATTTAAAATCATCTTCAAAGTACCTTCTCGTTATTTGTTTTTGATCATCATCTAGATTACAGGAAAGTTTATCTAATGAATCAGACATAAATCGAAACGAATCTATAAACCTAAAATTAATATTTGTATTTTGAATGTATTTGGTAAATGATATATACCTCTCTTTGTTTAGAGGAAGTAGTGATATATTACCTTTAACGTTATTATTAAGGCTTTTAATTAAAAAATGTGCGTCATAGCCAGAGAGATTATGAAATGCAATCGGAATTGTATGTGTATTTTGATAATTAGCATTACAAGATCTATGAGCAGCTCCTCGAAATTTTCCTGTAATATGACAATGATCTCTAACTTTATCCAATGGATCGACTATAGGTTTAGTGCAAATATGACAAACAAAACTCAAATTAAAATCATGTCTTTCTTTATCAGTTAATGGACCTAACTTGTTGAATTTTTGCAATAAATTTTCTCTAGTTATTCTCTTTGCTATCTTTTCAAGTTCTCTTACAAACCACACAAGACAGTCGTGACCGGTAAATGATTTATAGTATGATAAGGAATCATTATAAGAAGATTTAAAATAATAAGCTATACTAAAAGCTTCATGCTTTTGAGACAAATAAGTTTTTATATTAGGATCATTGTTATTGTCAATGCATTTTATAAAAATACTTTCTAGATCAGCATAAATAACAAAAGGAACAAGTTCTTTATGTTTAAAATTTTTAAATTTCATAATATTATTCTTTTCTGTTGGTAAAACCATCTTAACTGAATTTGAATTAATACAGTCCTCTAAATGATTTTGTAAGAGTGCATCATTACTAAAATGATTAAAACATCTTTCACAAAACCATTTTTTGTTTCTAACATTTTTAACTTGTTGATTTACTAATCTTGAAAAATTTTTAATATAAGCAAAATGAAATAGATCTTTTCTACACAAAGGACCATCATCCTCATCACTACTATTATTATTTGTACTATTATCTTGAGAATGAATTAAAAGTAAACTAATACGAGGAGAAAAACTAGTCTTACTTAATAGCAAAGGTAAAATTTCCTTTCCTGTTCCTTTTGTTGTAAAAACATTTATTGAAAGTTTATTTAAATTTTCAAATTTAGGGATATCTTTTATGTCAATGGGAAAACTGATATTATGATACTTTAATATCTTACTAAAATGAGGATAAGATGAGGTTCGTGTAACATTGATTTTAGCAGGATGTAACGCTGCAACAATTGACCAGAGAAAACAATAAGGATCAGAATTTTTAATGTTAATTACACTCTTTGTATTGCTTATATATTTAGGTAATTTAACATAGGTGGAAATACCACTCAGTATTGGATTATACCTATTTATATTAACTTTTAAATGTAGAATCTGTGATAGTGCCCAACCACTATCTCTTTCTTGAAATTCCTCAAATTTTTTTAAAATCACATTAATACAATTAATTTTATACCAATCCTTGAGGTCTGTATTTTGGTCAATTGTTACATTTTTGGTTGAAAAATGTTTAATAGAGGTTTCACCATTTTGTGGTTTGATAAAAACACCATATAAAATCAAATTAACTTTTAAAAGACACGACAACAAACTTTTTCTAATTTGAATTGAAAAACTCCTAAAAGCTTTTTCCAAAAATATTTTGGGTTTTTTATATTTTAAATTGACTATTAGCCCTGTTTTTATTCTACTATTAAAACAAGATTCCACATCCTGCCACAATAAACACCTTTTAAGAGTTTTTCTAGCATTTAGTCTGTTCTTAAAGTTTTCAAGATATGTTTTAAGAATAGTTAAATTTGCTTCTATACAGTGAAAATTTTTAACACAAGAAACCCTATTCTTTAAACATTTATTCAAAATAAAAATTTGTTTTTTCAAATATCTTATTACGTTTCGTAAATCAGATTTTCTCTTAATTAATCTACTTACCGATTCCATCTTCTCTACAATCTGGTTGGAAAGTTCATCGACTACTTGCTGACTCATTTTTTTTTTCACTAGTAACTGGTTCAACTTAACTTGGTAACTTTCGAATGCACAAATAAAACCCAAATATTAGGATGCTCTCCAATTTATACTTATCCAGTAAAAAAAAAATCAATTGACGTATTTCTGTAACTTGTTATTCAACGTGATTATATTTTAGGATCAAAAAGTTTAAATTTATCAATAATTCTGCAAACTAGTTGTTATTAAACGTGATTGTATTTTTAGAGGTCAGAAAGATCAAATCTGATGCAGATAAGTTGTTATTCAATGTGACTGCATTTTTATGGGTCAAAAGATTAAATCTGACGCAAATAAGATATGTTCAACGTGACTGCATTTTTATGGGTCAAAAGGGTTAACTCTGATGTAAATAAGTTATTTGCAATGTTTTAAAATTACAAAGTCAGTTTAATGTTAAATTGTTTTTTTTCTCAGTTTCTTGTTATAAATACAGACAGTCGTTTAAGACTAATCCAATTGTAAGTAGCAAGCAGTGAACAAACAACATCAAGAATGGCAACAGTACCCTGTCAGTTGGTAATTTTAACTGAAGATCCGGTTCATTTTCCTATTGAAACGGCTTTCCTTATTATAAAGGAATTGTTTGTGTAAGTATTGAGTTTATTATTTATACACTTTTTTCCTTGTTTATTTCACCATATTTGCATTTGATTTTATTGTTTATCTAAAATAATTTTATACATAATTTTATTTTGTTTTACCTCTTGATATTTTACTAATTTATCTAATTTCTTTTTTCTATATTCTATCTATGTATTTTTTATTCTAATGATCGTATTTTAATAACATTTTTATTTATGATTGTTTAATTTCGTTAAATTTTAGATATGGTGTCAAAGAGGTGTCGATACAGATACAAAAGATACAGATTTAACTTGTTGGACGATGAATTGGAAGAGTTTGAGCGACATCAACAAGTCCAAAAGCAACTTGGGTTGAAGAGACCACTATACATACAAGAGGCACCGGATGAGGCTCTTGCCTCAACATCAGGCAAGAAGCAAAGAACGGTTCCTCCAAGTACAATAGTACATATAGAAGAAGAATGTGATGAGAATGATCTGAATATAGATCATTTTCTAAGTCAAAGGACATAATAAACAAGTAAGTGCTTTCTGCTTCCCACTAGAAAAAAGGTAACTAGTATATATTTTATTTCAGATATGTGTTGGTATTGGAATGAAGATTGAGCGAGAGGAAAATATTTTTGTATGTATATCTGTGTATATATTTTTATAGATTATAATAAAATACTTTTTAATAATATCTCTTTATTTATTTATTACTTACAACTTTTATTCTAATAAAAAATATTGATCAATTTTTTTTCTATATCGACCATTCTTTATTTCACTGTCTTTAAAAATTGATAAGAATCCATAATTCTCTTTCCAGCATATCGAACATATTTTTTTAAAATCTTCAAAAGTCATATCTGTTCCGACGTGGTCATTGTAAATGTGTTTTAGGTTTAAATCGTCTTGTTTGAATACAATTAAAATATTTGCATTGTCTCTTATAAGGTGTTAAGGTATTTTTGCATAACTCTGACTCAAATAAAATGGATCCACCTGAGAATGTCGAGACATGCTAAAGTATTCTCGAATAACATCTTGGTTGTCACAAGCAACATCATCAAAGATAAAAATTGAATTGGGCTTCGCTTCAGATGGGTGCATTATATCCGTACTTCCACTGTAAGTATAATATCCTATTCCTTTAATTGGTTCTAGCAAAGTTTCTAAATATTTGTACTTTGGTTGCATTAATGATTTTGAGTAAATATACACATTTTCAAATTTTAATCCATTAGCATGTTCCAATAGACTTATCATCACATTGGTCTTACCACAATTTGAAGGGCCAACTATAAGACATCGAATAGTTGAAGGGAACAAAACTCCATGCTTTTTAAACTTATTCTCAATTGGTTCCAATAAATTATTCTCCACATCAAGCGTAGTCTTTTGTTTTACAAGCTTCATGTCTGGTATCAATTTAAAAATAAATGTCTTGTGTGTATCTATTAATAAAAGACTATTTTTAATTTTTATTTTTTTATTGTCAACACTTTCTACAATATTTATACCAATAATGAATATTAAATACATTGTTTAGAGCACATTGTAAATTTTCATTGTTATGTTGAAAACATGGATGTGATTTAAAAATATGATTCATAATCTCATCGGAAAGTATATTAGGTTCATCTTCTGCACAATCAATGCGATTTTCCATGAATTTTTCCAAATATTTTTTTGTTTCATGATTTCTTACCAATATTGTTTCGTCTAATACGTTGTCGTGTAAAAATTTTGAAATTTCTTCATATTTTAGATGAGTATCACAAAAATGCCAAGATTGCCAATTTAAACCATGGTTTTGAACACATTGTTGTTCGATACATTTTATATATGACTTATTTATCATTGCTTCTGTTACTGGTAAAACAACCATTCTGTGTATAATGTTTTCTGTAGTAGGATCTAAAATAGCAATTTCCCTACAAAGAAATACATCTTCCCCAGGAAAAGAGAAACCTTGGATATCCACAATGAACATGTTTTCACTCTCTCGATATTCTCTAACAACAAACAAAATCTTGCAAGTGGAACGTCTTTTACATATTTTTCTATCCCCTCTTTATTATATTGCGTCACTTTTATCTATCCATGAGTTGTGAGAACTATCAAAACCTAACCACTTGACAAAAATTTTATTTTTCTTTCTCTTTAATACCTTTTCAACTAAATAACTGTCTTTATGTTTAACTTTTTGTAACTGGTCCTTATAAAATCCCCCAAGAATTTCTTCACCTTTATAGTCTTTTAAATAATATGTAATAGGGTTTCCCAGTTTTATTTTATAAACAGTGAAAATTTCATTAGACCAATTTGGATTGTATTTTTTGTCAAAAACTCCTCGATGTTTTGAAATGCGTACATGATCACCAATATGAAATTTTTGACTTTCCAAATCGACAATTTTAATGTGATTGTATACAGTGTTTAACAATAGTTTTTCATGCTTCTTCTTAACATCCACTGGTTTCATTCCTATTGTTCTGTGAACTTTATTGCTGTATTCAATAACAACTTGTTGTAAATTATCAATCCATTTGTAGGTACCGTTGAAACTAAACTGTTTCCAAATCATTGATTTAATCGTGCGAATAACTCGCTCAGCAATCGCAGCCTTTTTCTCACTGTATACATTGTAATGATTAATATTATATTTTTTCATCAATTTTTTCATATGTGGATTAAAAAATTCAGTTCCCATATCTGTTTGAAGATTATTTGGTTTTTGCTGTTTAAACACATACTCCATACATTTGGCTACTTCAACACCTGATTTATTTTTTAGTGGTAAAGCCCATAAAAATTTTGAAAAACAATTTATTACAACCAAAATATATTTGAAATTTCTGTTTGTATTTGAATATTTTTGCATATCAATCAAGTCGGCTTGGAACAAATCATTAAGAGATTTTATAATAATTCTTCGTCTTTTAAAGTTAATTCTTGCAGGTTTGTGTAACTCATTAACGATATCTCTTTTAACAGACATGATATTTATTCTATAATGTTTGCCTCTTTTAGTTCTTCAATAATTGAATTTATTTCATTTGTATGTCCTGTATGGCCAGCTAGCTGTGAAGATAGTAATAAACGTAATCGCTCTACAAGTTCATTTGGATCATCCCAGTGGACGTAATCGATTTTATTGTTGTTTACTTCCATAACCAATCCTTTACCTTCTGTTATTGGTGCAATTATTTTTTTATATTTTTCTAATCTACTACCATCTATCTGTTTACTTGATCTGTAATGCCTTCTGTGAGCATTCG
Organism: Diabrotica undecimpunctata; assembly: GCF_040954645.1. Classification (NCBI taxonomy): domain Eukaryota; kingdom Metazoa; phylum Arthropoda; class Insecta; order Coleoptera; family Chrysomelidae; genus Diabrotica; species Diabrotica undecimpunctata. The sequence goes on from NW_027311885.1 coordinate 5,443,138, forward strand.
TCGCTACAACTATCTTTTTATAGTTATTCTCATCTTCATCTGTAAAACTAGCTGGATATTTCTTAAACAAAAGCTCATATAAACCTGGTGTTCCCCTGTACCTTTTCTTTTTTAAAAGAATATCAGCACCATCTAAATCTATTTCAGAATTCCCAATCAGTAGCTTTTCAGATGTTTCATCAAATCGAATTCCATATTTATGATCAAATTCTTTGTTTAGAACATCAGCGTGCATATTTGTAATATATTTCCTAGGCAATGGATCATATTGATCCCAGTAGTCTACACGCGCCTGGTTAGCAATATCTTCAAATCGATTTTCAGAGTGTTTATCATTTTTAATCTGTTCTTTTATATCATCCACTTCAATGTTGTCCAATATCGATTGTTTGATTTCACTTGTTTCAAAGTCAGTAGTTTCATTATCGTCATCATCGTTTTTAATGTACCTTAAAGGTTCATCGTTTTTTGTTTTATTTTCTGGACTGGAATTTTGTGAACTATTTAACTTGTTCTCGATATTTTTCAAGTGTTTTGTAATTGGATTAAATAAATCTTCTTGGATTATTTGTCCTTGTTTTAATTGTCTTAATTTACTTTGGATGTTTCTCCGTTTAGTTATAAGTTGTCTTTTCAAATCTTTATTCATCGTAAAATGTAGGTATTCGCTTAACTTCTGAACAGCTCTGGATCAGGTCCCGAACAGGTCCTGATCAGCTTTGAACAGGTCTTGAACAGGTCCTGATCAGCTTTGAACAGGTCTTGAACAGGTCTTGAATAGGTCTTGAACAGCTTTGAACAGGTCTTGAACAGGTCTGAACAGCTTTGAACAGGTCTTGAACAGGTCTTGAACAGGTCTCGAACAGGTCTTGAACAGGTCCTGATCAGCTTTGAACAGGTCTTGAACAGTTTTCAGATTTGGTACTAGTCTAGCCCCCAATTAGACACTTATGTCAACAAGGTTATGAAAATATTTATTGTGTACAGGGTGTTAAATAAGAGTAAACTTTTTTTTAACTTTTTATTTATACTTAAAAACCCAAAGTACAGATTTGCTTCATTAGATGAACTACAGTTAAAACATTTGAACTACATTGGTTAGAGGATTATAATTAACAATACGGTCATGTATAATTATACAATAAGCAGTTGTGTTAGCTGGTATATTCTTATTAGTTTCTATTTCTATTCTCATATCGACACTTCCTAATTTAATTGATTCATTTTGTCTGCTGCAATCAATAACAAATATCGGAGCAACAGCACAGAATTGTAACATAGTAAGGCATGGATCTCCTATGGATTTGTAATAGTACGACGGTTGAAATTGTGCATACATTTCATATGCAAGGGCATAATGTCTTTTACTAAAGTTCAAGTTCAAATTGTCATACGGGTACATTTCAGAATTTAGAAATAGCTTTAAGTTTGTAAGATTACAGTGATCAAAATAGCTGTTCTCTTCTTTTATTGTATTCTTTTTGGCAGTTTGTAATGCAAACAAAACAAATCGTGGTCTCTCCAATAGACTGGTAGTTTTTACATTCCAGTTAAATTTCATTGTCTGAGGCAGTAGAGGAATTTCATGATATTCCCAGCTTCTATATGAAATTTTATTTTCATATTTTTTTTATATTTTCCAGTGGAAATTGAAACGTCAATAAATGTATTTTAACCTTTAATTGTGGCTTATTCCCATTTAAATATTAATTAATTCTATATGCAAGCTCCAAACTGGACCCATTTTCAATAAATTTATATAAACGTAACTTTTCTGAATCGGACACTTGAATATGAGGCATTTTCCATATTAATTTAAATATTTCCACTTTTGGTTTCAGTTCAGTTTCTACTGTAGACATTACTGCATTTAAATCAGTTGAACTTCTTATCAATACGAGTTCTTGGCGTATGTTAATAAGAATTTTTGTAAAATCTTCAAAAAATCCAAGTACAAGTTTGAGTGGAATACAAACATTAAAATTTCCTGCTTTATCAGCAACTGTTGGTGTGTCATTAATACTCCAACCTATACAGTTGTATCGATTAGATTCAGTTTGTGTGAACGAAGCATAGTTTTTCATTGTCGTTGTTATACCTAAATTTCTCACTCTATCTATTACACAGCCTCCAATTTCATATCGTATTTCATCAAATAAATGCATCAAACCATTATTAATAAAGCGCAAAGTATTGCTTTCTTTCCCATCATTCGTTAAACGTCCTTCAATATACAGATAACTCTCAGAAGGTAGGGTGTATATATCTTGAGTCTGAATTGGTATTCTTATTTCATCACAATGATTAAAAGTTGCATTGGCATAGGGTAAATGACTGTGCATTTCTCGACTCACAACTGAATTGTCAACCAATACACGATCTCCAATATTTAAAATGTTAAAACTCATATTCACTCTTCTTACAAGTACACCTCAAGAAAATCCCTAGTATTCTAGTATTAATAAAAAACTTTATTCTACACCAAGTATTTCTTTTCTTTTTCCCTGTCACTGTCGTAGTTGTTGTGTTTTATTTTAAATCCTAGTGAGGTTAAAAAGACTTTGTTTTCTGTTGTCAACGGTTTGAGAGTCTGCTTGTCACTAATGTTTTTATCAACACTCTTAATATTATATACACTGTCCACACCTGGATTAAATTTGCTACAGTTGTAAATTAAAACCATTATTTTTTTTTTTTTAAATGTAGTCTTAACGTAATAACTTCTCGTGTGAAATTAACAAGATTACCGTCCTGGTCAACTATTTTAATGAAAATTTCATCAATATATCTATTTGTGACAGGTAAATAAATTACCTTTTTTGGAATTTCCACAATTTTGTAACCCGGTAAGACATTTGGATAAAACATGTGGATGATATGACCTTGGTTTTCATTGACGTATGAATTAGTGATTAGATTACATTCCACACAAATAGAATTAACCTTTGTGATATGCACAGGATTCTCAGCTACATGAGTCTTTAAAGGTGAGAGCCGTTTTGGTGTAAATCCCAATAAGGGAGCAATGGTATTTGGTTTTTCAAAATGGATTACTTTGTTGCTTTTTATTTCACATTTGAGTGTATTGTTAATAATTCTCAATATCAAACTTGTAGGTTAATCTATATTATGATTTTTTCTAGGCACACCTTTACCAATTGTATTATTTTTTTCTTGACTCTTTCCTTTATTAATTTCTGTATCATCTTTATCTGGTGTTTGATCTACTTTTAATTCTAATTCAGTTATTTTTTCAGTTAAATAATTTGAAAGATCTTTGACTTCATAAGAACCATGTGGAATCGTTATATCGTAACCATCTATATAAAACTTGTTGTTTGTTTGGTCTACATTTGGAATTGTATTGTATGACATGAAATCTATTAAACCTAGTACATACTGTTCATTTTCGTTTAAAATAATTGGTGGGTAAATTTTTGTTGATAACACCGATTCTCTTCCAGATAACACAAAAGTGTACGACATGTTCAAACGATAATCATAGAGTAAATAAAAGAATATTCTTTTAAAAAGGGTATTTATTTAAAAAATCTAAACACAATTGTCCACAATTTACAGTGTTATAAGTTTGATAAATTTTATGATTATAAACAATTTGAGAATAACCATTTGAATTAAAGTATGATATAGCTTCCAACGGTGGTCTCAGATTACCAAAACTATCAAAATATACGACTTTGGATTTATTCTTCTTGTAAGCTGTCCAATGAGTTCCAGGACCGTCTTTATTGTCTAAATTAATAATTCCACTCTCATGTTGCCAAATTTTTTTCGGAAACCCATTTCTCATCATTACACCTCTAAAATGTGGGATTTTCATTAATTTTGCATATTTTTGTAACTCTACATTTGTCAAAGCATGTTTTGGAATTTTTATTTGATCCATTTTCTTATTCATAAAAAAATACCCATTCCACTTTTATATGGTTTCAAGTATAAACCTTTTCCAATTGCCAGTGCTTCCATTTTACGATTATGACGTTGTTTTTCGAGTAAATCTTCTTTAGCTGCTTTTGCGTCGTTAATAGTTTTCACGATAGCTGATGTACCCCCAGCAATAGTGCCCAATGCGCTCAACCCAGCAAATATCGGTATTAAAGGTAATATACCCCCAGTTTTTGGAACTTGGATTACTCGACCACGTGGTTTTTTAATGTTTTTGTAGGATTTCACAATTCGTAATGCTTGTTGAATAGCTTCCCTTAACGTTCTTGGTTTGCTTTCCAATAGTTTCTTTCTAATGTCTCGAATTACTCTCAATAAACTAAATGACTTTTGCTTTGAAATTTTTCTTTTAGAAGATGAGGAGGAGGATGTGACCTTTCTTTTAGTGCTGTTTCTTGTCTTTTTCTTATTACCAACCATCTTGACTGTTTCCAACCAACTACCCATAATACACACAACAACAAGTCTTTATTAAAAAAAAACGACAATAGAAAATAGAGCATATATTAATTATTATTAATTACATAAAAAAATTTTAAAATTACTGTCTTCGAACGTGGTTGATTCCTTCGATTGGAAATGGTAGCGGTCTCCTTCTTAGTGGGTAATCAGCATCCCTATGGGGTTCGAAATGGTTAAGTTGTTGTTCTTGAACACCCTCATCTCTTTGCCGATACCTACTAAATTCTCTCGTGAAGAGTCTTGTCCTGGCATTGTCTCTTTGCTTACCATGGAATTCAACCACACAACTCTTAACTCCCATTTCACTGTTTTACTTTTTCGCTGTTGAACTGTTAACACACCGCTTATTACCAACTCAGACTGAATTAGTATCACTGACTAACTGATAATTAACCGAATTTAAATAGTAAGAATAAAAAAATATATATTAACGTAATTGACTGACCTATTTGATCTTTATTGCAATGCAGAAAATAGTACAAAACATGTTTATCATTAAAACGTTTATTATTCCAAAATTAATTTATCATTATCTAAATAAAATGTGCTTATCTGCATATAATGTATTTTGGTGACCTATTTGACCTAAAAATGCATTGACGTCAGCGTTATCGTTAAATATGTTTATTGTATGTATAATGTGTTTTCGATGAAGAAATAAAAATTTAATCACGTTGCATAGCGTGTTGTAGATTTGCGTCAATGTATTTTTTTTTTAATGTAGTAAAAATACTTCGTGACCAATTTTATTTATATTACAAATCACATAAAATTATTTTTTATATTTATACATTATATCTTATTTTTTTAGTTGCTTGGTCATCCATAGTATCGTTATCGTCGTCACGTTTTCTTTTTTGGGTATTGTTCAATATTTCGTTTACATCATTTTTTGGCTTTTTAGCACCCATAATATTTTCATTACTTATTTTCCGTTTTTCCGTTTTTCTTGTGTCTCCTCTGTTTATAGAGTCAACAGCGAACTCATTTGAAATGTCTACATCCATATCATCTCTAATTTCTTTTGCTCTTTTATGATTTAAAAGCTTTTGTTGTATTTTTTGTTTATTTCTGTGCTGGATATTTTGTTTGCGTTTACTTGATTTGGAAATAGTTAATCCTTGGAGTAATAAAGTACAATGGTCTATATTTTCAGTTAGTTTTTCTAAATTATTTTTAGCTTTGTTCAATTCTTTATTACAACTTTTTGTTACAGCTTTATATTTAGTAGAACCTAGACCCATACCTAATTTCACTTTTGCTTTCATTGCACCAGCTACACCAAGTGCTGCCAATTTTTCAGAAAATGCTGTATTTTTCGATCGAAACTGTTCAAGAGCTTTTTCACCTAGACTCTTATCAGCCTTATGTCGTTCGGATAGATCTTGATTTTGAGAATATGCAATATCATGTTCACGACACGCCTCGTCTAATCCATTTATTCCCCTATCTCCTCGTGCTAGTCGTTTCTGTAATTTGGTGCCGGGTCCACAAAACCTATAACCTCCAGGGATGTGCATTTCGAAAGGTAATTTATTAATGACAGCGTTTAACATATTGGTAGCGTACTCGTAGACGATTTACAAATTAATACATAGTTATTCTAAATATAAGTCTTTATATATTTTTTCTCTTCTTCAGACAACTGACCTCACATTTCACCAAACATACTACTTGGTATATTTTTAGCACCAGATCTGGATCTCAAATATTCTATGTAGTCACAGTTTATACAATTCCTATTAGATATTTCAGTCTCCCTACCACACTTTGGACATTTATACTTTACTGGTACAGGCATACTTATTTTTGGATAAATAGATGACTTGGGTTATTTTTGTCACCACCAAATTGTCTAAATATACTTTTTAAGTAACAATTTACACAAAGTGTATTTGGAATCTCAGTTTCACCACCACACTTTGTACATTTATATGTCACAGGTACAGGCATATTCAAAGGGCAAAATAAAAATGAGCTTTATGTTATATTTACAGCTATTTTATTATTCTAATTTTTTATCATGCGATTACATTATTTTTGCGGTCTCTGTCTCTTTACATACATTCTACTAGGTATATTTTTAGCACCACTCTCTTCCTTGTACACCTCTTCCAATTCACAATTTATACACAGGTCATTTCGTTCTTCAGTGTCACCCCCACACTTTGGACATTTATGTTTCACAGGAACAGGCATATTTATTGTTCTCACTCACAATTTATTTGTTGTTGTCGTTGATTCTCTGAAAAATGGGATAAACTCTTTCTACAAAGGCACAATCGGGACTAAATTTTTTGTGATCTTCGATTATATTGTCATTTGATTCCCATTTGTAAATCTCTACGCCACACTTGAAACACTTTACTATATCTTCCACTTGGAGAAAGTAAAATCCACAAGCAGCTAACTCTATTTCAGATTTATTCCCCTTCCAATTGTTAAAAGTTGAGAGCCTTGAATAAAACTCGTCTAGCATGTACACCTCAAGACACATCTTGATTACTGACAAAATTTTGCTGGATACATTTATTTAAAATAAATAACTTGTTTCAAAACAAATAAAATTTATAGTATCAATCCAATATTGTTTTATTTACATCTACCCACATATATCATTAAAATATATATATATATATATATATATATATATATATATATATATATATATATATATATATACACAATAAAGCATTTATGTGATACATAGTTATTTTTCCTTTTCCTACAAGTTTTAAAAGTAAAGACTAGGCAGGCTAGGCTAGGCAGGCTATACAGATATATCTAAGCATCGTACACAAAATTTTTGACGCAACAACACCTAAAATATTTCCAAGTCTCAATACAAAATTTATTTTTTCGATCACCCTGTACAAATTTAACGAAAAGAAGAGGAGATGAAGCGATAAGCGATGAGTTTTGCACTCGACATACAAGGTGGTCCGTTCCACTCAAAGACATCCCCTCTGGTCATTGTCGACCGATTCTTTTACTTCTTCAGGACAGGTAAGACAAAGAAGAGACAGGTGTAAAAACATACAGGTAACGTGGGTGACAATTCTTCGGCTGAGAAGAAGAGATCTAGAGATAAGCGACTAGTTCTTACGACCCTCTGGTCATTGTTGATCACTTCTTCTGGAGAGAAGAAGAAGAGATCAAGCGATAAGCGACCAGTTCTTACAACCCTCTGGTCATTGTCGATCACTTCTTGTACTTCTTGTACACCCCCAAGGTCAAATCATGGCATCGATACCTTCGCATTGGAGACCCTGATGGACAGGTTACCAAAGTGATTCAGGACCCCGCTTCCTTATCTACTTGTATGTGTGTGTATGTGTCCGTTCGACTTGCAGAAATAAGAATACGACCGAGGAAAGGAGGCCCTGCCTGTCGTAAGGGACAACTAATGGGTAGGAGTCAAGAGGTGAGGAGTGTATGTGTGTGTGTGTGTGTGTGTGCGTGTGTGTGTGTAAGTATGTGTGTGTGTATGTGTGTGTGTGTGTCTCTTCGGCTCGCAGAGATAAGAATACGGTCATGGCAAGAAGGCCATGCCTGCTGTAAGGAGCGAATAATGGGTAGGAGTCGATAGGTGAAGAGTGTACGTGTGTGTAAGTGTGTGTGCATGTATGTGTGTCCGTTCGGCTTGCAGAGATAAGAATACAGCCAAGGCAAGAGGGCCCTGCCTGTCGTAAGGGGCGAGTAATAGGTAGGAGTCGAGAGGTGAAGAGTGTAGGTGTGGGCGTGTGAGTGTGTGTGTGTCTGTATGGCTCGCAGAGATAAGAACACGGCCGTGGCAAAAAGGCCCTGCCTGTCGTAAGAGGCGACTAATGGGTAGGAGTCGAGAGGTGAAGAGTGTACGTGTGTGTGTGCGTGTGTTCGTGTGTATGTGTAAGTGTGTGTGCGTATGTGTGTGTGTGTGTGTAACCGTTCAGCTCGCAGAGATAAGAACACGGCCGTGGCAAGAAGGCCATGCCTGTCGTAAGAGGCGACTAATGGGTAGGAGTCGAGACGTGAAGAGTGTATGTGTGCGTGTGTGCGTGTGAGTATGTGTGTGTGTATGTGTGTGTGTGTTTCTTCGGTTCGCAGAGATAAGAATACGGTCATGGCAAGAAGGCCATGCCTGCTGTAAAGAGCGACTAATGGGTAGGAGTCGAGAGGTGAAGAGTGTATTTGTGTGTGTTTGTGTGTGTGTGTGTGTGTGTGTGTGTGTGTGTGTGTGTGTGTGCGTCTATGTGCGTGTTTCTGTGTGTGCGTGTGTGTGTGTGTGCCCTTTCGGCGAGCAGAGATACGAACGAGGCCGTGGCAAGAAGGCTCTGCCTGTCGTAAGAGGCGAATAATGGGTAGGAGTCAAGAGGTGAGGAGTGTATGTGTGTTTGTGCGTGTGTGCGTGTGTGTGTGCGCGTGTGTGAGTGTGTGTATGTATGTGTGTGTATGTGTCCGTTCGACTTGCAGAGATAAGAATACGACCGAGGAAAGGAGGCCCTGCCTGTCGTAAGTGACAACTGATGGGTAGGATTCAAGAGGTGAAGAGTGCATGTGTCTGTGTGTGCGTGTGTGTGTGTGTCCGTTCGGCTCGCAGAGATACGAACACGGCCGAGGCAAGAAGGCCCTGCCTGTCGTAAGAGGCGACTAATGGTTAGGAGTCAAGAGGTGAGGAGTGTATGTGTGTGTGTGTGCGTGTGTGTTTGTGTGTGTGTGCGTGTGTGTGTGTGTACGTGTGTGTGCGTGTGTGAGCGTGTGATAAGATTACGGCAGTGGAAAGAAGGCCCTGCCTGTCGTAAGAGGCGACTAATGGGTAGGAGTTGAGAGGTAAAGAGTGTATGTGTGTGCGTGTGTGTGTGCGTGTGTAAGTGTGTGTGTATGTATGTGTGTGTCCGTTCAGCTTGCAGAGATAAGAATACGGCCACGGCAAGAAGGCCATGCCTGTCGTAAGAG
>NW_027311885.1:5455000-5462500 GCF_040954645.1 Diabrotica undecimpunctata
GGCGACTAATTGTTAGGAGTCGAGAGGTGAAGAGTGTATGTGTGTGTGTGTGCGTATGTGTGTGTGTGTGTCCGTTCAGCTCGCAGAGATAAAAACACGGCCGTGACAAAAAGGCCCTGCTTGTCGTAAGAGGCGTCTAATGGGTATGAGTCGAGAGGTGGAGAGTGGATGTGTGTATGTGTGCGTGTGTGCGTGTGTGTGTGTAAGTATGTGTGTGTGTGTGTATGTGTGTGTGTGTCCCTTCGGCTCGCAGAGATAAGAATACGGTCATGGCAAGAAGGCCATGCCTGCTGTAAGGAACGAATAATGGGTAAGAGTCGATAGGTGAAGAGTGTACGTGTGTGTAAGTGTGTATGCATGTATGTGTGTCTGTTCGGCTTGCAGAGATAAGAATACAGCCGAGGCAAGAAGGCCCTGCCTGTCGTAATAGGCGACTAATGGGTAGGAGTCGAGAGGTGACGAGTGTATGTGTGTGTGTGTGCGTGTGTGTGTGTGTAAGTGTGTGTGTATGTGTGTGTGTGTCCGTTCGGCTTGCAGAGATAAGAATACAGCCGAGGCAAAAAGGCCCTGCCTGTCGTAATAGGCGACTAATGGGTAGGAGTCGAGAGGTGAAGAGTGTACGTGTGTGCGTGTGTTATATGCCTGTCGTAATAGGCGACTAATGGGTAGGAGTCGAGAGATAAAGAGTGTATGTGTGTGTGTGCGCGCGCGTGTGTGTGTGTATGTGTATGTGTATGTGTGTGTGTGTGTCTCTTCGGCTCGCAGAGATAAGAATATGGCCGTGGCAAGAAGGCCATGCCTGCTGTAAGGAGCGACTAATGGGTAGGAGTCGCGAGTTGAAGAGTGTACGTGTGTGTGCGTGTGTGTGTGTGTGTATGTATGTGTGTGTCCGTTCGGCTTGCAGAGATAAGAATACGGCCGAGTCAAGAAGGCCATGCCTGTAGTAAAAGGCGACTAATGGTTAGGAGTCGAAAGGTGAAGAGTGTATTTGAGTGTGTGTGTGTGTGCGTGTGTGTGTGCGTGTGTTCGTGTGTGTGTGCGTGTGTGAGTGTGTGTATGTGTGTGTGTGTCTTTGTGTGTGTATGTGTGTGTGTGTGTGTCCCTTTGGCCTGCAGAGATAAGAATACGGCCGTTGCAAGAAGGCCATGTCTGTCGTAAGGGGCGACTAATAGGTAGGAGTCGAGAGGTGAAGAGTGAAGGTGTGTGTATGCGTGTGTGCGTGTGTGTGTGTGCGTGAGTGTGTTTGTGTGAATATGTGTGTGTGTGTGTCCCTTCGGCTTGCTGAGATAAGAATACGACCGTTGCAATATGGCCATGCCTGTCGTAAGGAGCGACTAATAGGTTGGAGTCGAGAGGTGAAGAGTGAAGGTGTGTGTGTGAGTATGTGTGTGTGTCTGTATGGCTCGTAGAGATAAGAACACGGCCGTGGCAAAAAGGCCCTGCCTGTCGTAAGAGGCGACTAATGGGTAAGTGTCGTGAGGTGAAGAATGTATGTGTGCGTGTGTGCGTGTGCGTGTGTGTGTGTGAGTATGTGTGTGTGTATGAGTATGTGTGTGTGTGTCTCTTCGGCTTGCAGCGATAAGAATACGGTCGTGGCAAGAAGGCCATGCCTGCTGTAAGGAGCGACTAATGTGTAGGAGTCGAGAGGTGAAGAGTGTACGTGTACGTTGTCGTAAGAGGCGACTAATGGGTAGGAGTCGAGAGGTGAAGAGTTTATGTGTGTGTGCGTGTGTGAGTGTGTGTGTGTATCCATGTGTGTGTCCGTTCGGCTTGCAGAGATAAAATACGGCCGAGGCAAGAAGGCTCTGCCTGCCGTAAGGGGCGACTAATAGGTAGGAGTCGTGAGGTGAAGAGTGTAGGTGTGTGTGTGAGTGTGTGTGTGTGTCTGTATGGCTCGCAGAGGTAAGAACACGACCGTAGCAAGAAGGCCGTGACTGTCGTAAGAGGCGACTAATGGGTAGGAGTCGAGAGGTGAAGAGTGTATGTGTGCGTGTGTGTGTGTGAGTATGTGTGTGTGTATGTGTATGTGTGTGTGTGTGTCCCTTCGGCTCGCAGAGATAAGAATACGGTCGTGGCAAGAAGGCCATGCTTGCTGTAAGGAGCGACTAATGGGTAGGAGTCGATAGGTGAAGAGTTTACGTGTGTGTAAGCGTGTGTGCATGTATGTGTGTCCGTTCGGCTTGCAGAGATAAGAGTACAGCGAGGCAAGAAGGCCCTGCGTGTCGTAAGGGGCGAGTAATAGGTAGGAGTCGAGAGGTGAAGAGTGTAGGTGTGTGTATGCGTGTTTGCGTGTGTGTGTGTGTGCGTGAGTGTGTTTGTGTGAATATGTGTGTGTGTGTGTGTCCCTTCGGCTTGCTGAGATAAGAATACGACCGTTGCAAGATGGCCATGCCTGTCGTAAGGAGCGACTAATAGGTAGGAGTCGAGAGGTGAAGAGTGAAGGTGTGTGTGTGAGTATGTGTGTGTGTCTGTATGGCTCGTAGAGATAAGAACACGGCCGTGGCAAAAAGGCCCTGCCTGTCGTAAGAGGCGACTAATGGGTAGGTGTCGTGAGGTGAAGAATGTATGTGTGCGTGTGTGCGTGTGCGTGTGTGTGTGTGAGTATGTGTGTGTGTATGAGTATGTGTGTGTGTATGAGTATGTGTGTGTGTGTCCCTTCGGCTTGCAGCGATAAGAATACGGTCGTGGCAAGAAGGCCATGCCTGCTGTAAGGAGCGACTTATGTGTAGGAGTCGAGAGGTGAAGAGTGTACGTGTACGTTGTCGTAAGAGGCGACTAATGGGTAGGAGTCGAGAGGTGAAGAGTTTATGTGTGTGTGCGTGTGTGAGTGTGTGTGTGTATAAATGTGTGTGTCCGTTCGGCTTGCAGAGATAAAATACGGCCGAGGCAAGAAGGCTCTGCCTGTCGTAAGGGGCGACTAATAGGTAGGAGTCGTGAGGTGAAGAGTGTAGGTGTGTGTGTGAGTGTGTGTGTGTCTGTATGGCTCGCAGAGGTAAGAACACGACCGTAGCAAGAAGGCCGTGACTGTCGTAAGAGGCGACTAATGGGTAGGAGTCGAGAGGTGAAGAGTGTAGGTGTGTGTGTGAGTGTGTGTGTATGTATGTATGTCTCGCATAGGTAAGAACACGACCGTAGCAAGAAGGCCCTGCCTGTCGTAAGAGGCGACTAATGGGTAGGAGTCGAGAGGTGGAGAGTGTATGTATGTGCATGTGTACGTGTGTGCGCGTGTGTGTGTGCGTGTGTGAGTGTGTGTGTATGTGTCTGTGTGTGTCCTTTGGCTCGCAGAGGTAAGAATACAGCCGTGGCAAGAAGGCCATACCTGTCGTAAGAGGCGACTAATGGGTAGGAATCGAGAGGTGAAGAGTGTATGTGTGCGTGTGTGTGTGTGAGTATGTGTGTGTGTATGTGTATGTGTGTGTGTGTCCCTTCGGCTCGCAGAGATAAGAATACGGTCGTGGCAAGAAGGCCATGCTTGCTGTAAGGAGCGACTAATGGGTAGGAGTCGATAGGTGAAGAGTTTACGTGTGTGTAAGCGTGTGTGCATGTATGTGTGTCCGTTCGGCTTGCAGAGATAAGAATACAGCGAGGCAAGAAGGCCCTGCGTGTCGTAAGGGGCGAGTAATAGGTAGGAGTCGAGAGGTGAAGAGTGTAGGTGTGTGTGTGTCCGTGTGTGTGTGAGTGTGTGTGTGTGTCCGTTCGGCTCGCAGAGATAAGAATACAGCCGAGGCAAGAAGGCCCTGCCTGTCGTAAGGGGCGAGTAATAGGTAAGAGTCGAGAGGTGAAGAGTGTAGGTGTGTGTGTGTGAGTGTGTGTGTGTCTGTATGCAAGAAGGCCTTGCCTGTCGTAAGAGACGTGTAATGGGTAGGAGTGGAGAGGTGAAGAGTGTATCTGTGTGCGTGTGTGTGTGTGTTCGTGTGTGCCTGGCTTGTGTAAGAGGCGACTAATGGGTAGGAATCGAGAGGTGAAAAGTGTATGTTTGTGTGTTTGTGTGTGCGTGTGTGTGTGTGTGAGCATGTGTGTGTGTATGTGTATGTGTGCGTGTTGGTCCCTTCGGCTCGCAGAGATAAGAATACGGCCGTGGCAAGAAGGCCATGCCTGCTGTAAGGAGCGACTAATGGGTAGGAGTCGAGAGGTGAAGAGTGTACGTGTGTGTGTGTGTGCGTGTGTTCGTGTGTGTGCGTGTGTGAGTGAGTGTGTTTCCGTTCGGTTCGCAGAGGTAAGAACACGGCCGTGGCAAGAAATCCCTGCCTGTCGTAGGAGGCGACTAATGAGTAGGAGTCGCGAGATGGAGAGTGTATGTATGTGCGTGTGTGCGTGTGTGTGTGCGTGTGTGTGTATGTGTGTATGTCCTTCGGCTCGCAGAGATAAGATTACAGCCGTGGCAAGAAGGCCATGCTTGTCATAAGAGGCGACTAATGGGTAGAAGTCGAGAGGTGAAGAGTTTATGTGTGTGTGCGTGTGTGTGTGCGTGTGTGAGTGTGTGTGTGTATCCATTTGCGTGTCCGTTCGGCGTGCAGAGATAAAATACGGCCGAGGCAAGAAGGCCCTGCCTGCCGTAAGGGGCGACTAATAGGTAGGAGTCGAGAGGTGAAGAGTGTAGGTGTGTGTGTGAGTGTGTGTGTGTGTGTGTCTGTGTGGCTCGCAGAGGTAAGAACACGGCCGTAGCAAGAAGGCCGTGACTGTCGTAAGAGGCGACTAATGGGTAGGAGTCAAGAGGTGAAGAGTGTAGGTGTGTGTGTGAGTGTGTGTGTGTGTCTGTATGTCTCGCATAGGTAAGAACACGACGGTAGCAAGAAGGCCCTGCCTGTCGTAAGAGGCGACTAATGGGTAGGAGTCGAGAGCTGGAGAGTGTATGTATGTGCATGTGTGCGTGTGTGCGCGTGTGTGTGTGCGTGTGTGAGTGTGTGTGTATGTGTCTGTGTGTGTCCTTTGGCTCGCAGAAGTAAGAATACAGCCGTGGCAAGAAGCCCATGCCTGTCGTAAGAGGCGACTAATGGGTAGGAATCGAGAGGTGAAGAGTGTATGTGTGCGTGTGTGTGTGTGAGTATGTGTGTGTGTATGTGTATGTGTGTGTGTGTCCCCTCGGCTCGCAGAGATAAGAATACGGTCGTGGCAAGAAGGCCATGCCTGCTGCAAGGAGCGACTAATGGGTAGGAGTCGATAGGTGAAGAGTGTACGTGTGTGTAAGTTTGTGTGCATGTATGTGTGTCCGTTCGGCTTGCAGAGATAAGAATACAGCCGAGGCAAAAAGGCCCTGCCTGTCGTAATAGTCGACTAATGGGTAGGAGTCGAGAGGTGAAGAGTGTACGTGGGTGTGTGTGTGCGTGTGTTACATGCCTGTCGTAATAGGCGACTAATAGATAGGAGTCGAGAGGTAAAAAGTGTATGTGTGTGTGTGCGCGCGTGTGTGTGTGTGTATGTGTATGTGTATGTGTATGTGTATCTGTATGTGTGTGTGTGTCTCTTCGGCTCGCAGAGATAAGAATACGGCCGTGGCAAGAAGGCCATGCCTGCTGTAAGGAGCGACTAATGGGTAGAAGTCGCGAGTTGAAGAGTGTACGTGTGTGTGCGTGTGTGTGTGTGTGTGTGTATGTATGTGTGTGTCCGTTCGGCTTGCAGAGATAAGAATACGGCCGAGTCAGGAAGGCCATGCCTGTAGTAAAAGGCGACTAATGGGTAGGAGTCGAAAGGTGAAGAGTGAAGGTGTGTGTATGCGTGTTTGCGTGTGTGTGTGTGTGTGCGTGAGTGTGTTTGTGTGAATATGTGTGTGTGTGTGTCCCTTCGGCTTGCTGAGATAAGAATACGACCGTTGCAAAAAGGCCATGCTTGTCGTAAGGGGCGACTAATAGGTAGGAGTCGAGAGGTGAAGAGTGAAGGTGTGTGTGTGAGTGGGTGTGTGTGTGTATGGCTCGTAGAGATAAGAACACGGCCGTGGCAAAAAGGCCCTGCCTGTCGTAAGAGGCGACTAATGGGTAGGAGTCGAGAGGTGAAGAGTTTATGTGTGTGTGCGTGTGTGAGTGTGTGTGTGTATAAATGTGTGTGTCCGTTCGGCTTGCAGAGATAAAATACGGCCGAGGCAAGAAGGCTCTGCCTGTCGTAAGGGGCGACTAATAGGTAGGAGTCGTGAGGTGAAGAGTGTAGGTGTGTGTGTGAGTGTGTGTGTGTCTGTATGGCTCGCAGAGGTAAGAACACGACCGTAGCAAGAAGGCCGTGACTGTCGTAAGAGGCGACTAATGGGTAGGAGTCGAGAGGTGAAGAGTGTAGGTGTGTGCATGTGTACGTGTGTGCGCGTGTGTGTGTGCGTGTGTGAGTGTGTGTGTATGTGTCTGTGTGTGTCCTTTGGCTCGCAGAGGTAAGAATACAGCCGTGGCAAGAAGGCCGTACCTGTCGTAAGAGGCGACTAATGGGTAGGAATCGAGAGGTGAAGAGTGTATGTGTGCGTGTGTGTGTGTGAGTATGTGTGTGTGTATGTGTATGTGTGTGTGTGTCCCTTCGGCTCGCAGAGATAAGAATACGGTCGTGGCAAGAAGGCCATGCTTGCTGTAAGGAGCGACTAATGGGTAGGAGTCGATAGGTGAAGAGTTTACGTGTGTGTAAGCGTGTGTGCATGTATGTGTGTCCGTTCGGCTTGCAGAGATAAGAATACAGCGAGGCAAGAAGGCCCTGCCTGTCGTAAGGGGCGACTAATAGGTAGGAGTCGTGAGGTGAAGAGTGTAGGTGTGTGTGTGAGTGTGTGTGTGTCTGTATGGCTCGCAGAGGTAAGAACACGACCGTAGCAAGAAGGCCGTGACTGTCGTAAGGGGCGACTAATAGGTTGGAGTCGAGAGGTGAAGAGTGAAGGTGTGTGTGTGAGTGTGTGTGTGTGTGTATGGCTCGTAGAGATAAGAACACGGCCGTGGCAAAAAGGCCCTGCCTGTCGTAAGAGGCGACTAATGGGTAGGAGTCGAGAGGTGAAGAGTTTATGTGTGTGTGCGTGTGTGAGTGTGTGTGTGTATAAATGTGTGTGTCCGTTCGGCTTGCAGAGATAAAATACGGCCGAGGCAAGAAGGCTCTGCCTGTCGTAAGGGGCGACTAATAGGTAGGAGTCGTGAGGTGAAGAGTGTAGGTGTGTGTGTGAGTGTGTGTGTATGTATGTATGTCTCGCATAGGTAAGAACACGACCGTAGCAAGAAGGCCCTGCCTGTCGTAAGAGGCGACTAATGGGTAGGAGTCGAGAGGTGGAGAGTGTATGTATGTGCATGTGTACGTGTGTGCGCGTGTGTGTGTGCGTGTGTGAGTGTGTGTGTATGTGTCTGTGTGTGTCCTTTGGCTCGCAGAGGTAAGAATACAGCCGTGGCAAGAAGGCCGTACCTGTCGTAAGAGGCGACTAATGGGTAGGAATCGAGAGGTGAAGAGTGTATGTGTGCGTGTGTGTGTGTGAGTATGTGTGTGTGTATGTGTATGTGTGTGTGTGTCCCTTCGGCTCGCAGAGATAAGAATACGGTCGTGGCAAGAAGGCCA
>NW_027311885.1:5467500-5475000 GCF_040954645.1 Diabrotica undecimpunctata
CGTGGCAAGAAGCCCATGCCTGTCGTAAGAGGCGACTAATGGGTAGGAATCGAGAGGTGAAGAGTGTATGTGTGCGTGTGTGTGTGTGAGTATGTGTGTGTATGTGAATGTGTGTGTGTGTCCCCTCGGCTCGCAGAGATAAGAATACGGTCGTGGCAAGAAGGCCATGCCTGCTGCAAGGAGCGACTAATGGGTAGGAGTCGATAGGTGAAGAGTGTACGTGTGTGTAAGTATGTGTGCATGTATGTGTGTCCGTTCGGCTTGCAGAGATAAGAATACAGCCGAGGCAAAAAGGCCCTGCCTGTCGTAATAGTCGACTAATGGGTAGGAGTCGAGAGGTGAAGAGTGTACGTGGGTGTGTGTGTGCGTGTGTTACATGCCTGTCGTAATAGGCGACTAATAGATAGGAGTCGAGAGGTAAAAAGTGTATGTGTGTGTGTGTGCGCGCGTGTGTGTGTGTGTGTGTATGTGTATGTGTATGTGTATGTGTATGTGTATGTGTATGTGTATGTGTATGTGTATGTGTATGTGTATGTGTGTGTGTGTCTCTTCGGCTCGCAGAGATAAGAATACGGCCGAGGCAAAAAGGCCCTGCCTGTCGTAATAGTCGACTAATGGGTAGGAGTCGAGAGGTGAAGAGTGTACGTGTGTGTAAGTTTGTGTGCATGTATGTGTGTCCGTTCGGCTTGCAGAGATAAGAATACAGCCGAGGCAAAAAGGCCCTGCCTGTCGTAATAGTCGACTAATGGGTAGGAGTCGAGAGGTGAAGAGTGTACGTGGGTGTGTGTGTGCGTGTGTTACATGCCTGTCGTAATAGGCGACTAATAGATAGGAGTCGAGAGGTAAAAAGTGTATGTGTGTGTGTGCGCGCGTGTGTGTGTGTGTATGTGTATGTGTATGTGTATGTGTATGTGTATGTGTGTGTGTGTCTCTTCGGCTCGCAGAGATAAGAATACGGCCGTGGCAAGAAGGCCATGCCTGCTGTAAGGAGCGACTAATGGGTAGAAGTCGCGAGTTGAAGAGTGTACGTGTGTGTGCGTGTGTGTGTGTGTGTGTATGTATGTGTGTGTCCGTTCGGCTTGCAGAGATAAGAATACGGCCGAGTCAGGAAGGCCATGCCTGTAGTAAAAGGCGACTAATGGGTAGGAGTCGAAAGGTGAAGAGTGAAGGTGTGTGTATGCGTGTTTGCGTGTGTGTGTGTGTGTGCGTGAGTGTGTTTGTGTGAATATGTGTGTGTGTGTGTGTCCCTTCGGCTTGCTGAGATAAGAATACGACCGTTGCAAAAAGGCCATGCTTGTCGTAAGGGGCGACTAATAGGTAGGAGTCGAGAGGTGAAGAGTGAAGGTGTGTGTGTGAGTGTGTGTGTGTGTGTATGGCTCGTAGAGATAAGAACACGGCCGTGGCAAAAAGGCCCTGCCTGTCGTAAGAGGCGACTAATGGGTAGGAGTCGAGAGGTGAAGAGTTTATGTGTGTGTGCGTGTGTGAGTGTGTGTGTGTATCCATGTGTGTGTCCGTTCGGCTTGCAGAGATAAAATACGGCCGAGGCAAGAAGGCTCTGCCTGCCGTAAGGGGCGACTAATAGGTAGGAGTCGTGAGGTGAAGAGTGTAGGTGTGTGTGTGAGTGTGTGTGTGTGTGTCTGTATGGCTCGCAGAGGTAAGAACACGACCGTAGCAAGAAGGCCGTGACTGTCGTAAGAGGCGACTAATGGGTAGGAGTCGAGAGGTGAAGAGTGTAGGTGTGTGTGTGAGTGTGTGTGTATGTCTGTATGTCTCGCATAGGTAAGAACACGACCGTAGCAAGAAGGCCCTGCCTGTCGTAAGAGGCGACTAATGGGTAGGAGTCGAGAGGTGGAGAGTGTATGTATGTGCATGTGTGCGTGTGTGCGCGTGTGTGTGCGTGTGTGAGTGTGTGTGTATGTGTCTGTGTGTGTCCTTTGGCTCGCAGAGGTAAGAATACAGCCGTGGCAAGAAGGCCATGCCTGTCGTAAGAGGCGACTAATGGGTAGGAATCGAAAGGTGAAGAGTGTATGTGTGCGTGTGTGTGTGTGAGTATGTGTGTGTGTATGTGTATGTGTGTGTGTGTCCCTTCGGCTCGCAAGATAAGAATACGGTCGTGGCAAGAAGGCCATGCTTGCTGTAAGGAGCGACTAATGGGTAGGAGTCGATAGGTGAAGAGTTTACGTGTGTGTAAGCGTGTGTGCATGTATGTGTGTCCGTTCGGCTTGCAGAGATAAGAATACAGCGAGGCAAGAAGGCCCTGCGTGTCGTAAGGGGCGAGTAATAGGTAGGAGTCGAGAGGTGAAAGTGTAGGTGTGTGTGTGTCCGTGTGTGTGTGAGTGTGTGTGTGTGTCCGTTCGGCTCGCAGAGATAAGAATACAGCGGTGGCAAGAAGGCCCTGCCTGTCGTAAGAGGCGACAAATGGGTAGGAGTTGAGAGGTGAAGAGTTTATGTGTGTGTGTGCATGTGTGTGTGCGTGTGTGAGTGTGTGTTTATCTATGTGTGTCCGTTCGGCTTGCAGAGATAAGAATACAGCCGAGGCAAGAAGGCCCTGCCTGTCGTAAGGGGCGAGTAATAGGTAAGAGTCGAGAGGTGAAGAGTGTAGGTGTGTGTGTGTGAGTGTGTGTGTGTCTGTATGCAAGAAGGCCATGCCTGTCGTAAGAGACGTCTAATGGGTAGGAGTCGAGAGGTGAAGAGTGTATCTGTGTGCGTGTGTGTGTGTGTTCGTGTGTGCCTGGCTTGTGTAAGGGGCGACTAATGGGTAGGAATCGAGAGGTGAAAAGTGTATGTTTGTGTGTTTGTGTGTGCATGTGTGTGTGTGTGAGCATGTGTGTGTGTATGTGTATGTGTGTGTGTTGGTCCCTTCGGCTCGCAGAGATAAGAATACGGCCGTGGCAAGAAGGCCATGCCTGCTGTAAGGAGCGACTAATGGGTAGGAGTCGAGAGGTGAAGAGTGTACGTGTGTGTGTGTGTGTATGTGTGCGTGTGTTCGTGTGTGTGCGTGTGTGAGTGTGTGTGTTTCCGTTCGGTTCGCAGAGATAAGAACACGGCCGTGGCAAGAAATCCCTGCCTGTCGTAGGAGGCGACTAATGAGTAGGAGTCGCGAGATGGAGAGTGTATGTATGTGCGTGTGTGTGTGCGTGTGTGTGTATGTGTGTATGTCCTTCGGCTCGCAGAGATAAGATTACAGCCGTGGCAAGAAGGCCATGCTTGTCATAAGAGGCGACTAATGGGTAGAAGTCGAGAGGTGAAGAGTTTATGTGTGTGTGCGTGTGTGTGTGCGTGTGTGAGTGTGTGTGTGTGTATCCATTTGCGTGTCCGTTCGGCGTGCAGAGATAAAATACAGCCGAGACAAGAAGGCCCTTCCTGCCGTAAGGGGCGACTAATAGGTAGGAGTCGAGAGGTGAAGAGTGTAGGTGTGTGTGTGAGTGTGTGTGTGTGTGTCTGTGTGGCTCGCAGAGGTAAGAACACAGCCGTAGCAAGAAGGCCGTGACTGTCGTAAGAGGCGACTAATGGGTAGGAGTCGAGAGGTGAAGAGTGTAGGTGTGTGTGTGAGTGTGTGTGTGCGTCTGTATGTCTCGCATAGGTAAGAACACGACGGTAGCAAGAAGGCCCTGCCTGTCGTAAGAGGCGACTAATGGGTAGGAGTCGAGAGGTGGAGAGTGTATGTATGTGCATGTGTGCGTGTGTGCGCGTGTGTGTGTGCGTGTGTGAGTGTGTGTGTATGTGTCTGTGTGTGTCCTTTGGCTCGCAGAGGTAAGAATACAGCCGTGGCAAGAAGCCCATGCCTGTCGTAAGAGGCGACTAATGGGTAGGAATCGAGAGGTGAAGAGTGTATGTGTGCGTGTGTGTGTGTGAGTATGTGTGTGTATGTGAATGTGTGTGTGTGTCCCCTCGGCTCGCAGAGATAAGAATACGGTCGTGGCAAGAAGGCCATGCCTGCTGCAAGGAGCGACTAATGGGTAGGAGTCGATAGGTGAAGAGTGTACGTGTGTGTAAGTATGTGTGCATGTATGTGTGTCCGTTCGGCTTGCAGAGATAAGAATACAGCCGAGGCAAAAAGGCCCTGCCTGTCGTAATAGTCGACTAATGGGTAGGAGTCGAGAGGTGAAGAGTGTACGTGGGTGTGTGTGTGCGTGTGTTACATGCCTGTCGTAATAGGCGACTAATAGATAGGAGTCGAGAGGTAAAAAGTGTATGTGTGTGTGTGTGCGCGCGTGTGTGTGTGTGTGTATGTGTATGTGTATGTGTATGTGTATGTGTATGTGTATGTGTATGTGTATGTGTATGTGTGTGTGTGTCTCTTCGGCTCGCAGAGATAAGAATACGGCCGTGGCAAGAAGGCCATGCCTGCTGTAAGGAGCGACTAATGGGTAGAAGTCGCGAGTTGAAGAGTGTACGTGTGTGTGTGTGTGTTTGTGTGTGTGTATGTATGTGTGTGTCCGTTCGGCTTGCAGAGATAAGAATACGGCCGAGTCAAGAAGGCCATGCCTGTAGTAAAAGGCGACTAATGGGTAGGAGTCGAAAGGTGAAGAGTGAAGGTGTGTGTATGCGTGTTTGCGTGTGTGTGTGTGTGTGCGTGAGTGTGTTTGTGTGAATATGTGTGTGTGTGTGTGTCCCTTCGGCTTGCTGAGATAAGAATACGACCGTTGCAAAAAGGCCCTGCCTGTCGTAAGAGGCGACTAATGGGTAGGAGTCGAGAGGTGGAGAGTGTATGTATGTGCATGTGTGCGTGTGTGCGCGTGTGTGTGTGCGTGTGTGAGTGTGTGTGTATGTGTCTGTGTGTGTCCTTTGGCTCGCAGAGGTAAGAATACAGCCGTGGCAAGAAGGCCATGCCTGTCGTAAGAGGCGACTAATGGGTAGGAATCGAGAGGTGAAGAGTGTATGTGTGCGTGTGTGTGTGTGAGTATGTGTGTGTGTATGTGTATGTGTGTGTGTGTCCCTTCGGCTCGCAAGATAAGAATACGGTCGTGGCAAGAAGGCCATGCTTGCTGTAAGGAGCGACTAATGGGTAGGAGTCGATAGGTGAAGAGTTTACGTGTGTGTAAGCGTGTGTGCATGTATGTGTGTCCGTTCGGCTTGCAGAGATAAGAGTACAGCGAGGCAAGAAGGCCCTGCGTGTCGTAAGGGGCGAGTAATAGGTAGGAGTCGAGAGGTGAAGAGTGTAGGTGTGTGTGTGTCCGTGTGTGTGTGAGTGTGTGTGTGTGTCCGTTCGGCTCGCAGAGATAAGAATACAGCGGTGGCAAGAAGGCCCTGCCTGTCGTAAGAGGCGACTAATGGGTAGGAGTTGAGAGGTGAAGAGTTTATGTGTGTGTGTGCATGTGTGTGTGCGTGTGTGAGTGTGTGTTTATGTATGTGTGTCCGTTCGGCTTGCAGAGATAAGAATACAGCCGAGGCAAGAAGGCCCTGCCTGTCGTAAGGGGCGAGTAATAGGTAAGAGTCTAGAGGTGAAGTGTGTAGGTGTGTGTGTGTGAGTGTGTGTGTGTGTCTGTATGCAAGAAGGCCATGCCTGTCGTAAGAGACGTCTAATGGGTAGGAGTCGAGAGGTGAAGAGTGTATCTGTGTGCGTGTGTGTGTGTGTTCGTGTGTGCCTGGCTTGTGTAAGAGGCGACTAATGGGTAGGAATCGAGAGGTGAAAAGTGTATGTTTGTGTGTTTGTGTGTGCGTGTGTGTGTGTGAGCATGTGTGTGTGTATGTGTATGTGTGTGTGTTGGTCCCTTCGGCTCGCAGAGATAAGAATACGGCCGTGGCAAGAAGGCCATGCCTGCTGTAAGGAGCGACTAATGGATAGGAGTCGAGAGGTGGAGAGTGTACGTGTGTGTGTGTGTGTGTGTGTATGTGTGCGTGTGTTCGTGTGTGTGCGTGTGTGAGTGCGTGTATTTCCGTTCGGTTCGCAGAGATAAGAACACGGCCGTGGCAAGAAATCCCTGCCTGTCGTAGGAGGCGACTAATGAGTAGGAGTCGCGAGATGGAGAGTGTATGTATGTGCGTGTGTGCGTGTGTGTGTGCGTGTGTGTGTATGTGTGTATGTCCTTCGGCAAGCAGAGATAAGATTACAGCCGTGGCAAGAAGGCCATGCTTGTCATAAGAGGCGACTAATGGGTAGAAGTCGAGAGGTGAAGAGTTTATGTGTGTGTGCGTGTGTGTGTGCGTGTGTGTGTCTGTGTGGCTCGCAGAGGTAAGAACACGGCCGTAGCAAGAAGGCCGTGACTGTCGTAAGAGGCGACTAATGGGTAGGAGTCGAGAGGTGAGGAGTGTAGGTGTGTGTGAGTGTGTGTGTGTGTCTGTATGTCTCGCATAGGTAGGAACACGACGGTAGCAAAAGGGCCCTGCCTGTCGTAAGAGGCGACTAATGGGTAGGAGTCGAGAGCTGGAGAGTGTATGTATGTGCATGTGTGCGTGTGTGCGCGTGTGTGTGTGCGTGTGTGAGTGTGTGTGTATGTGTCTGTGTGTGTCCTTTGGCTCGCAGAGGTAAGAATACAGCCGTGGCAAGAAGCCCATGCCTGTCGTAAGAGGCGACTAATCGGTAGGAATCGAGAGGTGAAAAGTGTATGTGTGCGTGTGTGTGTGTGAGTATGTGTGTGTGTATGTGTATGTGTGTCTGTGTCCCCTCGGCTCGCAGAGATAAGAATACGGTCGTGGCAAGAAGGCCATGCCTGCTGCAAGGAGCGACTAATGGGTAGGAGTCGATAGGTGAAGAGTGTACGTGTGTGTAAGTATGTGTGCATGTATGTGTGTCCGTTCGGCTTGCAGAGATAAGAATACAGCGAGGCAAGTAGGCCCTGCCTGTCGTAAGAGGCGACTAATGGGTAGGAGTTGAGAGGTGAAGAGTTTATGTGTGTGCGTGTGTGTGTGTGTGTTCGTGTGTGCCTGGCGTGTGTAAGAGGCGACTAATGGGTAGGAATCGAGAGGTGAAAAGTGTATTTGTGTGTGTTCGTGTGTGCGTGTGTGTGTGTGTGAGCATGTGTGTGTGTATGTGTATGTGTGTGTGTTGGTCCCTTCGGCTCGCAGAGATAAGAATACGGCCGTGGCAAGAAGGCCATGCCTGCTGTAAGGAGCGACTAATGGGTAGGAGTCGAGAGGTGAAGAGTGTACGTGTGTGTGTGTGCGGGTGTTCGTGTGTGTGCGTGTATGAGTGTGTGTATGTGTGTCCGTTCGACTTGCAGAGATAAGAATACAGCCGAGGCAAGAAGGCCCTGCCTGTCGCAATAGGCGACTAATGGGTAGGAGTCGAGAGGTGACGAGTGTATGTGTGCGTGTGTGCGCGTGTGTGTGTGTGTGTAAGTGTGTGTGTATGTGTGTGTGTGTCCGTTCGGCTTGCCGAGATAAGAATACAGCCGAGGCAAAAAGGCCCTGCCTGTCGTAATAGTCGACTAATGGGTAGGAGTCGAGAGGTGAAGAGTGTACGTGGGTGTGTGTGTGCGTGTGTTACATGCCTGTCGTAATAGGCGACTAATAGATAGGAGTCGAGAGGTAAAAAGTGTATGTGTGTGTGTGCGCGCG
>NW_027311885.1:5477500-5482500 GCF_040954645.1 Diabrotica undecimpunctata
GTGTATTTGTGTGTGTGTGCGTGTGTGCGCGTGTGCCTGTGCGTGTGTGAGTGTGTGTGTATGTGTCTGTGTGTGTCCTTTGGCTCGCAGAGGTAAGAATACAGCCGTGGCAAGAAGGCCATGCATGTCGTAAGGGGCGAGTAATAGGTAATAGTCGAGAGGTGAAGAGTGTAGGTGTGTGTGTGTGAGTGTGTGTGTCTGTATGCAAGAAGGCCATGCCTGTCGTAAGAGACGACTAATGGGTAGGAGTCGAGAGGTGAAGAGTGTATGTGTGTGCGTGTGTGTGTGTGTTCGTGTGTGCCTGGCTTGTGTAAGAGGCGACTAATGGGTAGGAATCGAGAGGTGAAAAGTGTATGTTTGTGTGTTTGTGTGTGCGTGTGTGTGTGTGTGAGCATGTGTGTGTGTATGTGTATATGTGTGTGTTGGTCCCTTCGGCTTGCAGAGATAAGAATACGGCCGTGGCAAGAAGGCCATGCCTGCTGTAAGGAGCGACTAATGGGTAGGATTCGAGATGTGAAGAGTGTACGTGTGTGTGTGTGTATGTGTGCGTGTGTTCGTGTGTGTGCGTTTGTGAGTGTGTATGTTTCCGTTCGGCTCGCAGAGATAAGAACACGGCCGTGGCAAGAAATCCTTGCCTGTCGTAGGAGGCGACTAATGAGTAGGAGTCGCGAGATGGAGAGTGTATGTATGTGAATGTGTGCGTGTGTGCGTGCGTGTGTGTGTGTATGTGTGTATGTCCTTTGGCTCGCAGAGGTAAGAATACAGCCGTGGCAAGAAGGCCATGCATGTCGTAAAAGGCGACTAATGGGTAGGAATCGAGAGGTGAAGAGTGTATGTGTGCGTGTGTGTGTTTGTGAGTATGTGTGTGTGTATGTGTATGTGTGTGTGTGTCCCTTCGGCTTGCAGAGATAAGAATACGGTCGTGGCAAGAAGACCATGCTTGCTGTAAGGAGCGACTAATGGGTAGGAGTCGATAGGTGAAGAGTTTACGTGTGTGTAAGTGTGTGTGCATGTATGTGTGTCCGTTCGGCTTGCAGAGATAAGAATACAGCGAGGCAAGAAGGCCCTGCGTGTCTTAAGGGGCGAGTAATAGGTAGGAGTCGAGAGGTGAAGAGTGTAGGTGTGTGTGTGTCCGTGTGTGTGTAAGTGTGTGTGTGTGTGTGTCCGTTCGGCTTGCAGAGATAAGAATACGGCGGTGGCAAGAAGGCCCTGCCTGTCGTAAGGGGCGAGTAATAGGTAATAGTCGAGAGGTGAAGAGTGTAGGTGTGTGTGTGTGAGTGTGTGTGTCTGTATGCAAGAAGGCCATGCATGTCGTAAGAGGCGACTAATGGGTAGGAATCGAGAGGTGAAGAGTGTATGTGTGCGTGTGTGTGTGTGAGTATGTGTGTGTGTATGTGTATGTGTGTGTGTGTCCCTTCGGCTCGCAGAGATAAGAATACGGTCGTGGCAAGAAGGCCATGCTTGCTGTAAGGAGCGACTAATGGGTAGGAGTCGATAGGTGAAGAGTTTACGTGTGTGTAAGTGTGTGTGCATGTATGTGTGTCCGTTCGGCTTGCAGAGATAAGAATACAGCGAGGCAAGAAGGCCCTGCGTGTCTTAAGGGGCGAGTAATAGGTAGGAGTCGAGAGGTGAAGAGTGTAGGTGTGTGTGTGTCCCTGTGTGTGTGAGTGTGTGTGTGTGTCCGTTCGGCTTGCAGAGATAAGAATACGGCGGTGGCAAGAAGGCCCTGTCTGTCGTAAGGGGCGAGTAATAGGTATAAGTCGAGAGGTGAAGAGTGTAGGTGTGTATGTGTGTGTGTGTGTTCGTGTGTGCCTGGCTTGTGTAAGAGGCGACTAATGGGTAGGGATCGAGAGGTGAAAAGTGTATGTTTGTGTGTTTGTGTGTGCGTGTGTGTGTGTGTGAGCATGTGTGTGTGTATGTGTATATGTGTGTGTTGGTCCCTTCGGCTCGCAGAGATAAGAATACGGCCGTGGCAAGAAGGCCATGCCTGCTGTAAGGAGCGACTAATGGGTAGGATTCGAGATGTGAAGAGTGTACGTGTGTGTGTGTATGTGTGCGTGTGTTCGTGTGTGTGCGTTTGTGAGTGTGTATGTTTCCGTTCGGCTCGCAGAGATAAGAACACGGCCGTGGCAAGAAATCCTTGCCTGTCGTAGGAGGCGACTAATGAGTAGGAGTCGCGAGATGGAGAGTGTATGTATGTGCGTGTGTGCGTGTGTGCGTGCGTGTGTGTGTGTATGTTTGTATGTCCTTCGGCTCGCAGAGATAAGATTACAGCCGTGGCAAGAATGCCATGCTTGTCGTAAGAGGCGACTAATGGGTAGGAGTCGAGAGGTGAAGAGTTTATGTGTGTGTGCGTGTGTGTGTGCGTGTGTGAGTGTGTGTGTATGTATGTGTGTCCGTTCGGCTTGCAGAGATAAGAATACAGCTGAGACAAGAAGGCCCTGCCTGTCGTAAGCGGCGAGTAATAGGTAGGAGTCGCGAGGTGAAGAGTGTAGGTGTGTGTGTGTGTGTGTGAGTGGCAAGAAGGCCATGCAAGAAGGCGACTAATGAGTAGTAGTCAAGAGGTGAGGAGTGTATTTGTGTGTGTGTGCGTGTGTGCGCGTGTGCGTGTGCGTGTGTGAGTGTGTGTGTATGTGTCTGTGTGTGTCCTTTGGCTCGCAGAGGTAAGAATACAGCCGTGGCAAGAAGGCCATGCATGTCGTAAAAGGCGACTAATAGGTAGGAATCGAGAGGTGAAGAGTGTATGTGTGCGTGTGTGTGTTTGTGAGTATGTGTGTGTGTATGTGTATGTGTGTGTGTGTCCCTTCGGCTTGCAGAGATAAGAATACGGTCGTGGCAAGAAGACCATGCTTGCTGTAAGGAGCGACTAATGGGTAGGAGTCGATAGGTGAAGAGTTTACGTGTGTGTAAGTGTGTGTGCATGTATGTGTGTCCGTTCGGCTTGCAGAGATAAGAATACAGCGAGGCAAGAAGGCCCTGCGTGTCTTAAGGGGCGAGTAATAGGTAGGAGTCGAGAGGTGAAGAGTGTAGGTGTGTGTGTGTCCGTGTGTGTGTGAGTGTGTGTGTGTGTGTGTCCGTTCGGCTTGCAGAGATAAGAATACGGCGGTGGCAAGAAGGCCCTGCCTGTCGTAAGAGGCGACTAATGGCTAGGAGTTGAGAGGTGAAGAGTTTATGTGTGTGTGTGCATGTGTGTGTGCGTGTGTGTGTGCGTGTGTGAGTGTGTGTGTATGTGTGTGTGTCCGTTTGGCTTGCAGAGATAAGAATACAGCCGAGGCAAGAATGCCCTGCCTGTCGTAAGGGGCGACTAATAGGTAGGAGTAGAGAGGTGAAGAGTGTAGGTGTGTGTGTGTGTGAGTGTGTGTGTGTATGTGTATGTGTATGTGTGTGTGTTTCTTTGGCTAGCAGAGATAAGAATACGGCCGTCGTAAGAAGGCCATGCATGTCGTAAAAGGCGACTAATGGGTAGGAATCGAGAGGTGAAGAGTGTATGTGTGCGTGTGTGTGTGTGTGAGTATGTGTGTGTATGTGTATGTGTGTGTGTGTCCCTTCGGCTCGCAGAGATAAGAATACGGTCGTGGCAAGAAGGCCATGCTTGCTGTAAGGAGCGACTAATGGGTAGGAGTCGATAGGTGAAGAGTTTACGTGTGTGTAAGTGTGTGCGCATGTATGTGTGTCCGTTCGGCTTGCTGAGATAAGAATACAGCGAGGCAAGAAGGCCCTGCGTGTCTTAAGGGGCGAGTAATAGGTAGGAGTCGAGAGGTGAAGAGTGTAGGTGTGTGTGTGTCCGTGTGTGTGTGAGTGTGTGTGTGTGTCCGTTCGGCTTGCAGAGATAAGAATACGGCGGTGGCAAGAAGGCCCTGTCTGTCGTAAGAGGCGACTAATGGCTAGGAGTTGAGAGGTGAAGAGTTTATGTGTGTGTGTGCATGTGTGTGTGCGTGTGTGAGTGTGTGTTTATGTATGTGTGTCCGTTCGGCTTGCAGAGATAAGAATACAGCCGAGGCAAGAAGGCCCTGCCTGTCGTAAGGGGCGAGTAATAGGTAATAGTCGAGAGGTGAAGAGTGTAGGTGTGTGTGTGTGAGTGTGTGTGTCTGTATGCAAGAAGGCCATGCCTGTCGTAAGAGACGACTAATGGGTAGGAGTCGAGAGGTGAAGAGTGTATGTGTGTGCGTGTGTGTGTGTGTTCGTGTGTGCCTGGCTTGTGTAAGAGGCGACTAATGGGTAGGAATCGAGAGGTGAAAAGTGTATGTTTGAGTGTTTGTGTGTGCGTGTGTGTGTGTGAGCATGTGTGTGTGTATGTGTATATGTGTGTGTTGGTCCCTTCGGCTCGCAGAGATAAGAATACGGCGGTGGCAAGAAGGCCCTGCCTGTCGTAAGGGGCGAGTAATAGGTAATAGTCGAGAGGTGAAGAGTGTAGGTGTGTGTGTGTGAGTGTGTGTGTCTGTATGCAAGAAGGCCATGCATGTCGTAAGAGGCGACTAATGGGTAGGAATCGAGAGGTGAAGAGTGTATGTGTGCGTGTGTGTGAGTATGTGTGTGTGTATGTGTATGTGTGTGTGTGTCCCTTCGGCTCGCAGAGATAAGAATACGGTCGTGGCAAGAAGGCCATGCTTGCTGTAAGGAGCGACTAATGGGTAGGAGTCGATAGGTGAAGAGTTTACGTGTGTGTAAGTGTGTGTGCATGTATGTGTGTCCGTTCGGCTTGCAGAGATAAGAATACAGCGAGGCAAGAAGGCCCTGCGTGTCTTAAGGGGCGAGTAATAGGTAGGAGTCGAGAGGTGAAGAGTGTAGGTGTGTGTGTGTCCCTGTGTGTGTGAGTGTGTGTGTGTGTCCGTTCGGCTTGCAGAGATAAGAATACGGCGGTGGCAAGAAGGCCCTGTCTGTCGTAAGGGGCGAGTAATAGGTATAAGTCGAGAGGTGAAGAGTGTAGGTGTGTGTGTGTGTGTGTTCGTGTGTGCCTGGCTTGTGTAAGAGGCGACTAATGGGTAGTGATCGAGAGGTGA
>NW_027311885.1:5485000-5505000 GCF_040954645.1 Diabrotica undecimpunctata
TGTGTGTCCCTTAGGCTTGCTGAGATAAGAATACGACCGTTGCAAAAAGGCCATGCTTGTCGTAAGGGGCGACTAATAGGTAGGAGTCGAGAGGTGAAGAGTGAAGGTGTGTGTGTGAGTGTGTGTGTGTATGGCTCGTAGAGATAAGAACACGGCCGTGGCAGAAAGGCCCTGCCTGTCGTAAGAGGCGACTAATGGGTAGGAGTCGAGAGGTGAAGAATGTATGTGTGCGTGTGTGCGTGTGCGTGTGTGTGTGTGAGTATGTGTGTGTGTGTATGTGTATGTGTGTGTGTGTCCCTTCGGCTTGCAGAGATAAGAATACGGTCGTGCCAAGAAGGCCATGCCTGCTGTAAGGAGCGACTAATGGGTAGGATTCGAGAGGTGAAGAGTGTACGTGTGTGTTTGTGTGTGTGTGTATGTGTGCGTATGTTCGTGTGTGTGCGTGTGTGAGTGTGTATGTTTCCGTTCGGCTCGCAGAGATAAGAACACGGACGTGGCAAGAAATCCCTGCCTGTCGTAGGAGGCGACTAATGAGTAGGAGTCGCGAGATGGAGAGTGTATGTATGTGCGTGTGTGCGTGTGTGTGTGCGTGTGTGTGTGTATGTGTGTATGTCCTTCGGCTCGCAGAGATAAGATTACAGCCGTGGCAAGAATGCCATGCTTGTCGTAAGAGGCGACTAATGGGTAGGAGTCGAGAGGTGAAGAGTTTATGTGTGTGTGCGTGTGTGTGTGCGTGTGTGAGTGTGTGTGTATGTATGTGTGTCCGTTCGGCTTGCAGAGATAAGAATACAGCTGAGACAAGAAGGCACTGCCTGTCATAAGCGGCGAGTAATAGGTAGGAGTCGCGAGGTGAAGAGTGTAGGTGTGTGTGTGTGTGTGTGTGAGTGGCAAGAAGGCCATGCAAGAAGGCGACTAATGGGTAGTAGTCAAGAGGTGAGGAGTGTATTTGTGTGTGTGTGCGTGTGTGCGCGTGTGCCTGTGCGTGTGTGAGTGTGTGTGTATGTGTCTGTGTGTGTCCTTTGGCTCGCAGAGGTAAGAATACAGCCGTGGCAAGAAGGCCATGCATGTCGTAAGAGGCGACTAATGGGTAGGAATCGAGAGGTGAAGAGTGTATGTGTGCGTGTGTGTGTGTGAGTATGTGTGTGTGTATGTGTATGTGTGTGTGTGTCCCTTCGGCTCGCAGAGATAAGAATACGGTCGTGGCAAGAAGGCCATGCTTGCTGTAAGGAGCGACTAATGGGTAGGAGTCGATAGGTGAAGAGTTTACGTGTGTGTAAGTTTGTGCGCATGTATGTGTGTCCGTTCGGCTTGCAGAGATAAGAATACAGCGAGGCAAGAAGGCCCTGCGTGTCTTAAGGGGCGAGTAATAGGTAGGAGTCGAGAGGTGAAGAGTGTAGGTGTGTGTGTGTCCGTGTGTGTGTGAGTGTGTGTGTGTGTCCGTTCGGCTTGCAGAGATAAGAATACGCCGGTGGCAAGAAGGCATTGCCTGTCGTAAGAGGCGACTAATGGCTAGGAGTTGAGAGGTGAAGAGTTTATGTGTGTGTGTGCATGTGTGTGTGCGTGTGTGAGTGTGTGTTTATGTATGTGTGTCCGTTCGGCTTGCAGAGATAAGAATACAGCCGAGGCAAGAAGGCCCTGCCTGTCGTAAGGGGCGAGTAATAGGTAATAGTCGAGAGGTGAAGAGTGTAGGTGTGTGTGTGTGAGTGTGTGTGTCTGTATGCAAGAAGGCCATGCCTGTCGTAAGAGACAACTAATGGGTAGGAGTCGAGAGGTGAAGAGTGTATGTGTGTGCGTGTGTGTGTGTGTTCGTGTGTGCCTGGCTTGTGTAAGAGGCGACTAATGGGTAGGAATCGAGAGGTGAAAAGTGTATGATTGTGTGTTTGTGTGTGCGTATGTGTGTGTAGTGAGCATGTGTGTGTGTATGTGTATATGTGTGTGTTGGTCCCTTCGGCTCGCAGAGATAAGAATACGGCGGTGGCAAGAAGGCCCTGCCTGTCGTAAGGGGCGAGTAATAGGTAATAGTCGAGAGGTGAAGAGTGTAGGTGTGTGTGTGTGAGTGTGTGTGTCTGTATGCAAGAAGGCCATGCATGTCGTAAGAGGCGACTAATGGGTAGGAATCGAGAGGTGAAGAGTGTATGTGTGCGTGTGTGTGTGAGTATGTGTGTGTGTATGTGTATGTGTGTGTGTCCCTTCGGCTCGCAGAGATAAGAATACGGTCGTGGCAAGAAGGCCATGCTTGCTGTAAGGAGCGACTAATGGGTAGGAGTCGATAGGTGAAGAGTTTACGTGTGTGTAAGTGTGTGTGCATGTATGTGTGTCCGTTCGGCTTGCAGAGATAAGAATACAGCGAGGCAAGAAGGCCCTGCGTGTCTTAAGGGGCGAGTAATAGGTAGGAGTCGAGAGGTGAAGAGTGTAGGTGTGTGTGTGTCCCTGTGTGTGTGAGTGTGTGTGTGTGTCCGTTCGGCTTGCAGAGATAAGAATACGGCGGTGGCAAGAAGGCCCTGTCTGTCTTAAGGGGCGAGTAATAGGTATAAGTCGAGAGGTGAAGAGTGTAGGTGTGTGTGTGTGTGTGTTCGTGTGTGCCTGGCTTGTGTAAGAGGCGACTAATGGGTAGGGATCGAGAGGTGAAAAGTGTATGTTTGTGTGTTTGTGTGTGCGTGTGTGTGTGTGTGAGCATGTGTGTGTGTATGTGTATATGTGTGTGTTGGTCCCTTCGGCTCGCAGAGATAAGAATACGGCCGTGGCAAGAAGGCCATGCCTGCTGTAAGGAGCGACTAATGGGTAGGAGTCGAGAGGTGAAGAGTGTGTGTGTGTGTATGTGTGCGTGTGTTCGTGTGTGTGCGTGTTTGAGTGTGTGTGTTTCCGTTCGGCTCGCAGAGATAAGAACACGGCCGTGGCAAGAAATCCCTGCCTGTCGTAGGAGGCGACTAATGAGTAGGAGTCGCGAGATGGAGAGTGTATGTATGTGCGTGTGTGCGTGTGTGTGTGCGTGTGTGTGTGCCTGGCTTGTGTAAGAGGCGACTAATGGGTAGGAATCGAGAGGTGAAAAGTGTATGTTTGTGTGTTTGTGTGTGCGTGTGTGTGTGTGTGAGCATGTGTGTGTGTATGTGTATATGTGTGTGTTGGTCCCTTCGGCTCGCAGAGATAAGAATACGGCCGTGGCAAGAAGGCCATGCCTGCTGTAAGGAGCGACTAATGGGTAGGAGTCGAGAGGTGAAGAGTGTGTGTGTGTGTGTATGTGTGCGTGTGTTCGTGTGTGTGCGTGTTTGAGTGTGTGTGTTTCCGTTCTGCTCGCATAGATAAGAACACGGCCGTGGCAAGAAATCCCTGCCTGTCGTAGGAGGCGACTAATGAGTAGGAGTCGCGAGATGGAGAGTGTATGTATGTGCGTGTGTGCGTGTGTGTGTGCGTGTGTGTGTATGTGTGTATGTCCTTCGGCTCGCAGAGATAAGATTACAGCCGTGGCAAGAAGGCCATGCTTGTCATAAGAGGCGACTAATGGGTAGAAGTCGAGAGGTGAAGAGTTTATGTGTGTGTGCGTGTGTGAGTGTGTGTGTATCCATTTGCGTGTCCGTTCGGCCTGCAGAGATAAAATACGGCCTAGGCAAGAAGGCCCTGCCTGCCGTAAGGGGCGACTAATAGGCAGGAGTCGAGAGGTGAAGAGTGTAGGTGTGTGTGTGAGTGTGTGTGTGTGTGTGTGCCTGTATGGCTCGCAGAGGTAAGAACACGGCCGTAGCAAGAAGGCCGTGACTGTCGTAAGAGGCGACTAATGAGTAGGAGTCGAGAGGTGAAGAGTGTACGTGTGTGTAAGTGTGTGTGCATGTATGTGTGTCCGTTCGGCTTGCAGAGATAAGAATACAGCGAGGCAAGAAGGCCCTGCCTGTCGTAAGGGGCAAGTAATAGGTAGGAGTCGAGAGGTGAAGAGTGTAGATGTGTGTGTGTCCGTGTGTGTGTGAGTGTGTGTGTGTGTCCGTTCGGCTCGCAGAGATAAGAATACGGCGGTGGCAAGAAGGCCCTGCCTGTCGTAAGAGGCGACTAATGGGTAGGAGTTGAGAGGTGAAGAGTTTATGTGTGTGTGTGCATGTGTGTGTGCGTGTGTGAGTGTGTGTTTATGTATGTGTGTCCGTTCGGCTTGCAGAGATAAGAATACAGCCGAGGCAAGAAGGCCCTACCTGTCGTAAGGGGCGAGTAATAGGTAAGAGTCGAGAGGTGAAGAGTGTAGGTTTGTGTGTGTGAGTGTGTGTGTGTGTGTCTGTATGCAAGAAAGCCATGCCTGTCGTAAGAGACGACTAATGGGTAGGAGTCGAGAGGTGAAGAGTTTATGTGTGTGCGTTTGTTTGTGTGTTCGTGTGTGCCTGGCTTGTGTAAGAGGCGACTAATGGGTAGGAATCGAGAGGTGAAAAGTGTATGTTTGTGTGTGCGTGTGTGTGTGTAAGCATGTGTGTGTGTATGTGTATGTGTGTGTGTTGGTCCCTTCGGCTCGCAGAGATAAGAATACGTCCGTGGCAAGAAGGCCATGCCTGCTGTAAGGAGCGACTAATGGGTAGGAGTCGAGAGGTGAAGAGTGTACGTGTGTGTGTGTGCATGTATGTGTGTCCGTTCGGTTTGCAGAGATAAGAATACAGCGAGGCAAGAAGGCCCTGCGTGTCTTAAGGGGCGAGTAATGTTCTCGTGCGCTCGCATTAACTGGCCAATCGGCGTAAGGGCAACATCTCCTGACATGAAAAAAAAATTGTTCATTGGAATAAGGCTTATTCCAGCCTTTGAGCAATTTAAAATTTACCATTGGCCGATTTTTACGGAAAGTCCACTTTCCTACGTCATAATCCCCTAAACAAAGGATTTTCGTGTATAAAAGAAGGTGGATTTTCTGTAGTCGGCCAGTTCGAGCTCACCCTCGTATTTAAGACTCTAGGTTCGGTGCCAGTCATCCACCTAGAATCTGCCTTATTATTTCTACCATATATTTTTGCTATTATTGTTGATATTTGTGCATTTTTGATATATATATATATATTGTCTGTGCTATTTTTGTACTTTCTACTGTGGTATTTCTTTTAGATCACGCACAGAGAAAGTGCCCATTTTATATTTGCTATTTTATTATTGCATTTATTTGATTATTTGATTATTTGAATATATTTGCTGCGATATTTCTCTAGAGGATCATACGCTCAAGTATATTCCCATTTTTGCCTTTTTCTGCTGTGGTATTTCTTTTAAGATCACGCACAGAGAAAAATACTTATTTGTTGCTATTTTATTATTGCATTGCTTTGATTTACTTTGAATATAATTGCTGCGATATTTCTCCCGTAGATCATACGCTCAAATATATTCTCATTTGCTATTTTATTATTGCCTTTGTGTTTTTGAATATATCTGATGCGATATTTCTCTTAGGAGATCACACGCTTCATATATTCTCTTTATTACTATTTTATTATTGTATTTCTTTTATTTATCGTTTAAATACATTCATTGCGACATCTCTCTTCACGGAGATCATACGCTCTGAAGTATTTACATTTACTTGTGATCTCCTTCCGTAAGTTAAGGAGACACAAGAAATTTTCGAGAATTCCTTCCGTAAGTTAAGGAACCTCTCAAACTGCCGTTTTACTGTTGCAT
Source organism: Diabrotica undecimpunctata (assembly GCF_040954645.1). Classification (NCBI taxonomy): domain Eukaryota; kingdom Metazoa; phylum Arthropoda; class Insecta; order Coleoptera; family Chrysomelidae; genus Diabrotica; species Diabrotica undecimpunctata. The sequence continues at coordinate 5,490,632 of NW_027311885.1, forward strand.
CTTTATTTCTTTTATGTTATTTGTGTAAATATTGTTTATTTCATCTTCTTTATCACTGTCGTGCAGATAACGATTTAGTGGGATTTCTACTACGTAGATCAAGCACAGAAAAGACGTTTGCACCCAATATTTCAAACTTACTTCTCGTTTTGCACACATACAATTATATTTTTTTATATGTACATTATCTACGAGGTTTGCTGTGGTATTTTACAGTGTTAATCACGCACTACAAACCTCTGATTCTGGAATTGTGACAGTTTTTCTACCGAAAAACATACACGACTCCACCTACCTCGTCCAGCGTCTACCTCCGACCCACTATTTGTTCCGTGAAGAATGGTGGACACTCGAGGAACAAGTAGGTCCAATTCCACGGACCGCAAGAAGCCCGTAGAGCCGGAGATAAGCCAAGCAGCCTCCCTCCACGCCTCTCGGCAACATGGCGCCCAACCACACAAACACGAACCCACGACCCAAGCTCAGCAAGCAGGCCAATCATCCACAAGCCAGGAACAACAGCCCAACCCTGAGACATGGATGACGACCCTATTACAAGCCCTGACGGCCCTCTCAGTAGCTCAACCCGCAACTGCAAGCAAACCAAGGATATGGACCTCCAAACCACCAAGGTTCGAAGGAAGAGAGACCGAAATCCCAGGACAATTCCTATCAAAAGCAGAAGAATTCCTAACTTACCACGAAGTAGACGAAACCGACTGGATCGACTACCTGATAGCAAACTCACTACACGGAGAAGCACGGTTATGGGCAGAGAGTCAAGGTACAGCCGAGATAGGCTACCAGACATTTAAGACTCGCTTCCTAGAGAAGTACGACGACCCAGCACTTTTATCCGCCCTAACCGTAAAGCTATATGGACAGAACCAGGACAAAGAACCAGCAGAGGAATTCGTCACCCGAAAAGCAGCCCTCTTTAGACGCCTCCTACCAGACATCCCGGAAGATCAAAGATGCAGAGTAATCGCCAATCAACTGTTACCACAAATTAGAATCTGTTTAAGAATCGGGATGCCCACAACAGAGGACAGCCTAAGACGAATTGCGAGAGAAATGGAAAGCGACGCCCAACATTTAAGTCACAGAAAGCCGGAGAAACAAGAACATCAACAACCACCCAGGCGTTCCGAGACGATAAATGAATGGCGAAACCGCAATCCACATAGAAACCACAACAACCGCTAACAAGACAACCAGAGGCCGGAAAACTCCAACAGGGGCGCCAATTAACTCCTGTTGAAGAAATGGTGCCCCAACTGAATCCGATCTATCAGCGGTCGATGACAGCAGGACTCCCCAACCTCGACGGAAGGATCAACCAACACCGAGTCAAAATCTTAGTTGACACCGGCGCCTCCGGAAACTTCATACACCGGAAGCTGATCCAGAGACGAGACCTACAGACTTGACCCGGACAGATTCAGCTGGCATGCACGGGAAGCACGTCCCAAAGCTTAGGGACTGCTGAAGTAAAAATACAACTGGACAACTTCTCCACCACCGCCCAATGCATCGTCTTGGAGAAGTTAAACCACGATGTCGTCCTAGGAATGCCATGGTTAGAACAGGAGGAGGCCAATGTGGACATACCTCGAAAATGTCTGCACGTAGGCACCACCACCAGAGCCACAGTATACTGGAGAAACCATGACAAACCAAAATCAGCAAACCACAACCTAGAGGAGCACCAAGCCCCAGCTTTCGCTTTCACAAAAATCAAACAGCTGATCGAGGACTACAGCGACGTATTTAACGACCGTCTACGCCAGCCAACGACGGCAACGGAAATGGAAATTCGAGTGACCGACAACCGACCCATAAACATCAAGCCATATAAATACTCTACCGAGAAGAAGAAAATCATGTCAAGAGAGGTGACAGAGATGCTAGCCGCCGGAGTGATCAAGCCCAGCAAATCTCCCTACAATAGCCCGGTGGTTATTGTAACCAAGAAGGATGGTACCCCTCGCTTCTGCGTAGACTACAGAAAGCTGAATGAAATAACGGTCGACGAAGCCTCCAGTATGCCACCAATACATGATAGCATCAAGGAAATCGGTACCTCGAAGATATTCTCAACAATTGACCTGAAGAGCGGATTCTGGCAAGTCCCGCTACACGAAGACTCCAGCCCAAAAACGGCGTTCAGCTTACCAGATGGCTCATCATACGAATTCTCAGTGATGCCCTTCGGACTCAAAAATGGACCAGCAGTATTTCAGAAGTTAGTAACAACCGTCTTCGCAGGATATATAGACGAATTTATTAAAGTCTATATGGATGACATTATAATATACTCTGAAGACTGGGACCAGCATCAAACACACCTGCACTTGGTACTGGAAAGACTCAGAACGCATGGACTATGGGCATCACTGAAAAAGTGCAGATTCGCAGCCAACGAACTAGAATACCTTGGGCATAAAATTACCTCAAACAACACTCAACCTTTGGAGAAACATGTGGAAAAAATCAAAGGATTCGACACACCTCACACGATGAAACAACTCCGGAGTTTCATTGGAACGGCAAACTGGTTAAGAGACTTTATTCCCCGATTCGCTGAAATAATCACACCTCTAACGAACCTCACGACAGGGAACAAAAGACGCTTGAAGTGGAACGACGCAGCAGAAGAAGCCTTCAAGAATATCAAACAAGCAATCGAGGGAGACCTGCAATTATACAGACCAGACGCCTCCAGACCATTTAGCCTACAAACGGACGCCTCCGAAATTGGGATGGGTGCAGTATTATTCCAAGGAACACCAGAAAACAAAGAAGTGATCGCCTACGCCTCCACCAAACTAAAGCCAGCAGAGAGACGTTACCATATCAACGAAAAGGAATGCCTCGCGCTGGTTTGGGCACTGAGAAAGTACAAACACTTTTTGCAAGATCAACATTTCAATCTATACACAGACAGCCAAGCTCTCCTTTGGTTGAACAAATACAAAGAGGACAAAGCCAAGCTTTCAAGATGGGCCTTATTACTCCAGGAGTTCAACTTTACCATTCAGCACATACCTGGAAAAGAGAACGAGCTCCCGGACCATCTGTCAAGAAATCCGATCTCCGAAAGAGAAGAAGAAGAGGATTTGGATGAGGAAGTAAATAGACTAAGCTGGCCCACACAGATCACAGAACAACAGGACGACGACTCCTTCCCACTACTCTGCATGCTGGAAGACGTAGAGGAAGGAGAAAATCACCCAATCTTAGACGACTTATCAGACCTACCACTCCAGGCAAGAATCAAAAGGGGACACACTACCCACCACGGAATGAGAAGATTCACCAGGAGATGGCAGAAAGTCACCGCCAGGGGACCAAGAGGCCAAGCTGAAGAAGACCTCCTCAAAGAATTTGTAGTAATAGACGATGCTGTCTACTACAAAATGAAGCCAGACCACAATGTACTAGCTGTACCTCTACCCTATCGCATGGAGGTGATGCGATTCTACCACGACTCAGACGAGGCAAATCATCCAGGGCAAGATGAGACCGTCCGATCAATCAAAAACATTTACTACTGGCCTACCCTCACGAAGGATGTAAGAAACCATGTCAGATCCTGTCTAACCTGTGCCACAACCAAGGCAGCAGCTAGGCAACCAGCAGCCCCTGTCGTCCCCAGAGAACCCAGTAACCCATGGGAAAGGGTTGCATTTGACGTACTTGGACCATACCCAGCAGCCCGCGGCACCAGAAACAGATTTGTCCTATTAGCCACGGATTGCCTTAGTAACTGGGTAGAATATAGATGCGTCCAAACCGCAAAAAGCCGGCAGGTGATTACGTTCCTCCAAGAAGAGATATGCAGCAGATGGGGAAAACCAAGTGTCATCATCACAGACAATGGATCCCAATTTCGAACCGACGCCTGGGAAAGGTTCCTGAGACGAAATAACATCCGAGCAGAGTTCAGTCCCATATACCACCAGAGGGCCAATCCGGTGGAAAGACGCGTCCACGGAGGAACGAAGCAACCCAGGAAACACCTGCCGAGCTTCTACTTGGATACCTACCTCGAAGATCGGAAGAAACAGAACGGGAACGGAGGGAAGCCAACACTGCAGCCAGACGCCAAGTGAGGGTCGAACAAGCAGTCCAGAAGGCTACAGTGTACGCCCGGAATCTGTTTCCAGACAACCCAAACGCCCCACCAGCCAGAAAATTCATCCCAGGCGAGCAGGTACTCGTAAGAAACCACAGCAAAGGGAACTTCGGAGCCACATGGACGGGTCCACACACCATCCTGAGAGTACTAGGTGACCATACATACGAAGTGCATCGGGACCAGGACATCAACAGGACCATCCATGTGGACGATATAAGACCTGTTCCGCCACCCAGGGAAGAAATGGAAGAAAATTAAATTACACACATAAATTGTAAAAAAAATTTTCTTTCTGTATTTTAAACAACTTGGAAAATTATATTCAATAAAGTTAACCGACACCTAGAGTCTTCAAAGGGGGGGGGGATGTTCTCGTGCGCTCGCATTAACTGGCCAATCGGCGTACGGGCAACATCTCCTGACATGAAAAAAAAATTGTTCATTGGAATAAGGCTTATTCCAGCCTTTGAGCAATTTAAAATTTACCATTGGCCGATTTTTACGGACAGTCCATTTTCCTACGTCATAATCCCCTAAACAAAGGATTTTCGTGTATAAAAGAAGGTGGATTTTCTGTAGTCGGCCAGTTCGAGCTCACCCTCGTATTTAAGACTCTAGGTTCGGTGCCAGTCATCCACCTAGAATCTGCCTTATTATTTCTACCATATATTTTTGCTATTATTGTTGATATTTGTGCATTTTTGATATATATATATTGTCTGTGCTATTTTTGTACTTTCTACTGTGGTATTTCTTTTAGATCACGCACAGAGAAAGTGCCCATTTTATATTTGCTATTTTATTATTGCATTTATTTGATTATTTGATTATTTGAATATATTTGCTGCGATATTTCTCTAGAGGATCATACGCTCAAGTATATTCCCATTTTTGCCTTTTTCTGCTGTGGTATTTCTTTTAAGATCACGCACAGAGAAAAATACTTATTTGTTGCTATTTTATTATTGCATTGCTTTGATTTACTTTGAATATAATTGCTGCGATATTTCTCCCGTAGATCATACGCTCAAATATATTCTCATTTGCTATTTTATTATTGCCTTTGTGTTTTTGAATATATCTGATGCGATATTTCTCTTAGGAGATCACACGCTTCATATATTTTCTTTATTACTATTTTATTATTGTATTTCTTTTATTTATCGTTTAAATACATTCATTGCGACATCTCTCCTCACGGAGACCATACGCTCTGAAGTATTTACATTTACTTGTGATCTCCTTCCGTAAGTTAAGGAGACACAAGAAATTTTCGAGAATTCCTTCCGTAAGTTAAGGAACCTCTCAAACTGCCGTTTTACTGTTGCATCTTTATTTCTTTTATGTTATTTGTGTAAATATTGTTTATTTCATCTTCTTTATCACTGTCGTGCAGATAACGCTTTAGTGGGATTTCTACTACGTAGATCAAGCACAGAAAAGACGTTTGCACCCAATATTTCAAACTTACTTCTCGTTTTGCACACATACAATTATATTTTTTTATATGTACATTATCTACGAGGTTTGCTGTGGTATTTTACAGTGTTAATCACGCAATACAAACCTCTGATTCTGGAATTGTGACAGTTTTTCTACCGAAAAACATACACGACTCCACCTACCTCGTCCAGCGTCTACCTCCGACCCACTATTTGTTCCGTGAAGAATGGTGGACACTCGAGGAACAAGTAGGTCCAATTCCACGGACCGCAAGAAGCCCGTAGAGCCGGAGATAAGCCAAGCAGCCTCCCTCCACGCCTCTCGGCAACAGTAATAGGTAGGAGTCGAGAGGTGAAGAGTGTAGGTGTGTGTGTGTCCGTGTGTGTGTGAGTGTGTGTGTGTGTCCGTTCGGCTTGCAGAGATAAGAATACGGCGGTGGCAAGAAGGCCCTGCCTGTCGTAAGAGGCGACTAATGGCTAGGAGTTGAGAGGTGAAGAGTTTATGTGTGTGTGTGCATGTGTGTGTGCGTGTGTGAGTGTGTGTTTATGTATGTGTGTCCGTTCGGCTTGCAGAGATAAGAATACAGCCGAGGCAAGAAGGCCCTGCCTGTCGTAAGGGGCAAGTAATAGGTAAGAGTCGAGAGGTGAAGAGCGTAGGTGTGTATGTGTGAGTGTGTGTGTCTGTATGCAAGAAGGCCATGCCTGTCGTAAGAGACGACTAATGGGTAGGAGTCGAGAGGTGAAGAGTGTATGTGTGTGCGTGTGTGTGTGTGTTCGTGTGTGCCTGGCTTGTGTAAGAGGCGACTAATGGGTAGGAATCGAGAGGTGAAAAGTGTATGTTTGTGTGTTTGTGTGTACGTATGTGTGTGTGAGCATGTGTGTGTGTATGTGTATGTGTATGTGTTGGTCCCTTCGGCTCGCAGAGATAAGAATACGGCCGTGGCAAGAAGGCCATGCCTGCTGTAAGGAGCGACTAATGGGTAGGAGTCGAGAGGTGAAGAGTGTGTGTGTGTGTGTATGTGTGCGTGTGTTCGTGTGTGTGCGTGTTTGAGTGTATGTGTTTCCGTTCGGCTCGCGGAGATAAGAACACGGCCGTGGCAAGAAATCCCTGCCTGTCGTAGGAGGCGACTAATGAGTAGGAGTCGCGAGATGGAGAGTGTATGTATGTGCGTGTGTGCGTGTGTGTGTGCGTGTGTGTGTGCGTGTGTGTGTATGTGTGTATGTCCTTCGGCTCGCAGAGATAAGATTACAGCCGTGGCAAGAAGGCCATGCTTGTCATAAGAGGCGACTAATGGGTAGAAGTCGAGAGGTGAAGAGTTTATGTGTGTGTGCGTGTGTGGGTGTGTGTGTATCCATTTGCGTGTCCGTTCGGCCTGCAGAGATAAAATACGGCCTAGGCAAGAAGGCCCTGCCTGCCGTAAGGGGCGACCAATAGGTAGGAGTCGAGAGGTGAAGAGTGTAGGTGTGTGTGTGAGTGTGTGTGTGTGTGTGTGCCTGTATGGCTCGCAGAGGTAAGAACACGGTCGTAGCAAGAAGGCCGTGACTGTCGTAAGAGGCGACTAATGGGTAGGAGTCGAGAGGTGAAGAGTGTAGGTGTGTGTGTGAGTGTGTGTGTGTGTGTCTGTATGTCTCGCATAGGTAAGAACACGACCGTAGCAAGAAGGCCCTGCCTGTCGTAAGAGGCGACTAATGGGCAGGAGTCGAGAGGTGGAGAGTGTATGTATGTGCATGTGTGCGTGTGTGCGCGTGTGTGTGTGCCTGTGTGAGTGTGTGTGTATGTGTCTGTGTGTGTCCTTTGACTCGCATAGGTAAGAATACAGCCGTGGCAAGAAGCCCATGCCTGTCGTAAGAGGCGACTAATGGGTAGGAATCGAGAGGTGAAGAGTGTATGTGTGCGTGTGTGTGTGTGAGTATGTGTGTGTGTATGTGTATGTGTGTGTGTGTGTCCCTTCGGCTCGCAGAGATAAGAATACGGTCGTGGCAAGAAGGCAATGCCTGCTGTAAAGAGCGACTAATGGGTAGGAGTCGATAGGTGAAGAGTGTACGTGTGTGTAAGTGTGTGTGCATGTATGTGTGTCCGTTCGGCTTGCAGAGATAAGAATACAGCGAGGCAAGAAGGCCCTGCCTGTCGTAAGGGGCAAGTAATAGGTAGGAGTCGAGAGGTGAAGAGTGTAGATGTGTGTGTGTCCGTGTGTGTGTGTGAGTGTGTGTGTGTGTGTCCGTTCGGCTCGCAGAGATAAGAATACGGCGGTGGCAAGAAGGCCCTGCCTGTCGTAAGAGGCGACTAATGGGTAGGAGTTGAGAGGTGAAGAGTTTATGTGTGTGTGTGCATGTGTGTGTGCATGTGTGAGTGTGTGTTTATGTATGTGTGTCCGTTCGGCTTGCAGAGATAAGAATACAGCCGATGCAAGAAGGCCCTACCTGTCGTAAGGGGCGAGTAATAGGTAAGAGTCGAGAGGTGAAGAGTGTAGGTTTGTGTGTGTGAGTGTGTGTGTGTGTCTGTATGCAAGAAGGCCATGCCTGTCGTAAGAGACGACTAATGGGTAGGAGTCGAGAGGTGAAGAGTGTATGTGTGTGCGTGTGTGTGTGTGTTCGTGTGTGCCTGGCTTGTGTAAGAGGCGACTAATGTGTAGGAATCGAGAGGTGAAAAGTGTATGTTTGTGTGTTTGTGTGTGCGTGTGTGTGTGTGTAAGCATGTGTGTGTATGTGTATGTGTGTGTGTTGGTCCCTTCGGCTCGCAGAGATAAGAATACGACCGTGGCAAGAAGGCCATGCCTGCTGTAAGGAGCGACTAATGGGTAGGAGTCGAGAGGTGAAGAGTGTACGTGTGTGTGTGTGTGTATGTGTGCGTGTGTTCGTGTGTGTGCGTGTTTGAGTGTGTGTGTTTCCGTTCGGCTCGCAGAGATAAGAACACGGCCGTGGCAAGAAATCCCTGCCTGTCGTAGGAGGCGACTAATGAGTAGGAGTCGCGAGATGGAGAGTGTATGTATATGCGTGTGTGCGTGTGTGTGTGCGTGTGTGTGTATGTGTGTATGTCCTTCGGCTCGCAGAGATAAGATTACAGCCGTGGCAAGAAGGCCATGCTTGTCATAAGAGGCGACTAATGGGTAGAAGTCGAGAGGTGAAGAGTTTATGTGTGTGTGCGTGTGTGTGTGCGTGTGTGAGTGTGTGTGTGTATCCATTTGCGTGTCCGTTCGGCGTGCAGAGATAAAATACGGCCTAGGCAAGAAGGCCCTGCCTGCCGTAAGGGGCGACTAATAGGTAGGAGTCGAGAGGTGAAGAGTGTAGGTGTGTGTGTGAGTGTGTGTGTGTGTGTCTGTATGGCTCGCAGAGGTAAGAACACGGCCGTAGCAAGAATGCCGTGACTGTCGTAAGAGGCGACTAATGGGTAGGAGTCGAGAGGTGAAGAGTGTAGGTGTGTGTGTGAGTGTGTGTGTGTGTCTGTATGTCTCGCATAGGTAAGAACACGACCGTAGCAAGAAGGCCCTGTCTGTCGTAAGAGGCGACTAATGGGTAGGAGTCGAGAGGTGGAGAGTGTATGTATGTGCATGAGTGCGTGTGTGCGCGTGTGTGTGTGCGTGTGTGAGTGTGTGTGTATGTGTCTGTGTGTGTCCTTTGGCTCGCAGAGGTAAGAATACAGCCGTGGCAAGAAGCCCATACCTGTCGTAAGAGGCGACTAATGGGTAGGAATCGAGAGGTGAAGAGTGTATTTGTGCGTGTGTGTGTGTGTGAGTATGTGTGTTTGTATGTGTATGTGTGTGTGTGTGTCCCTTCGGTTCGCAGAGATAAGAATACGGTCGTGGCAAGAAGGCCATGCCTGCTGTAAGGAGCGACTAATGGGTAGGAGTCGATAGGTGAAGAGTGTACGTGTGTGTAAGTGTGTGTGCATGTATGTGTGTCCGTTCGGCTTGCAGAGATAAGAATACAGCCGAGGCAAGAAGGATCTGCCTGTCATAAGGGGCGAGTTATAGGTAAGAGTCGAGAGGTGAAGAGTGTAGGTGTGTGTGTCCGTGTGTGTGTGTGAGTGTGTGTGTGTGTCCGTTCGGCTCGCAAAGATAAGAATACGGCGGTGGCAAGAAGGCCCTGCCTGTCGTAAGTGGCGACTAATGCTTAGGAGTTGAGAGGTGAAGAGTTTATGTGTGTGTGTGCATGTGTGTGTGCATGTGTGAGTGTGTGTTTATGTATGTGTGTCCGTTCGGCTTGCAGAGATAAGAATACAGCCGAGGCAAAAAGGCCCTGCCTGTCGTAATAGGCGACTAATGGGTAGGAGTCAAGAGGTGAGGAGTGTATTTGTGTGTGTGTGAGTGTGTACGTGTGTGAGTGTGTCTGTGTGTGCGTGTGTGTGTGTGAGTGTGTGTGTATGTGTATATGTCCTTCGGCTCGCAGAGATAAGAATACAGCCGAGGCAAGAAGGCCCTGCCTGTCGTAATAGGCGACTAATGGGTAGGAGTCGAGAGGTGAAGAGTGTATGTGTGTATTAGTAGGTGTGTGTATGTGTATGTGTGTGTGTATCCCTTCGGCTCAAATAGATAATAATACGGCCGAGGCAAGAAGGCTATGCCTGCTGTAAGGAGTGACTAATGATTAGGAGTCAAGAGGAGAAGAGTGATTGTGTGTGTGTGTGTGTGCGTGTGTTCGTGTGTGTGCGTGTATGAGTGTGTGTATGTGTGTCCGTTCGACTTGCAGAGATAAGAATACAGCCGAGGCAAGAAGGCCCTGCCTGTCGCAATAGGCGACTAATGGGTAGGAGTCGAGAGGTGACGAGTGTATGTGTGTGTGTGTGCGTGTGTGTGTGTGTGTGTGTGTAAGTGTTTGTGTGTATGTGTGTGTGTCCGTTCGGCTTGCAGAGATAAGAATACAGCCGAGGCAAGAAGGCCCTGCCTGTCGCAATAGGCGACTAATGGGTAGGAGTCGAGAGGTGACGAGTGTATGTGTGTGTGTGTGCGTGTGTGTGTGTGTTTGTTTGTATGCAAGAAGGCCATGCCTGTCGTAAGAGGCGACTAATGTGTAGGAGTCGAGAGGTGAAGAGCTTATGTGTGTGCGTGTGTGTGTGTGTGTTCGTGTGTGCCTGGCGTGTGTAAGAGGCGACTAATGGGTAGGAATCGAGAGGTGAAAAGTGTATGTGTGTGTGTTCGTGTGTACGTGTGTGTGTGTGTGAGCATGTGTGTGTGTATGTGTATGTGTGTGTGTTGGTCCCTTCGGCTCGCAGAGATAAGAATACGGCCGTGGCAAGAAGGCCATGCCTGCTGTAAGGAGCGACTAATGGGTAGGAGTCGAGAGGTGAAGAGTGTACGTGTGTGTGTGTGCGTGTGTTCGTGTGTGTGCGTGTATGAGTGTGTGTATGTGTGTCCGTTCGACTTGCAGAGATAAGAATACAGCCGAGGCAAGAAGGCCCTGCCTGTCGCAATAGGCGACTAATGGGTAGGAGTCGAGAGGTGACGAGTGTATGTGTGTGTGTGTGCGTGTGTGTGTGTGTGTAAGTGTGTGTGTGTATGTGTGTGTGTCCGTTCGGCTTGCAGAGATAAGAATACAGCCGAGGCAAAAAGGCCCTGCCTGTCGTAATAGGCGACTAATGGGTAGGAGTCAAGAGGTGAGGAGTGTATTTGTGTGTGTGTGAGTGTGTACGTGTGTGAGTGTGTCTGTGTGTGCGTGTGTGTGTGTGAGTGTGTGTGTATGTGTATATGTCCTTCGGCTCGCAGAGATAAGAATACAGCCGAGAGGTGAAGAGTGTATGTGTGTATTAGTAGGTTTGTGTATGTGTATGTGTGTGTGTATCCCTTCGGCTCAAATTGATAATAATACGGCCGAGGCAAGAAAGCTATGCCTGCTGTAAGGAGTAACTAATGATTAGGAGTCAAGAGGAGAAGAGTGATTGTGTGTGTGTTCGTGTGAGTTTGTGTGTGTGTGCGTATGTGCGTGTGTGTGTGAGTGTTTGTGTGTCCGTTCGGCTCGCAGAGATACAAATACGGCAGTGATAGAAAGGCCTTGCCTGTCGTAAGAGGCCACTAATGGGTAGGAGTAGAGAGGTGAAGAGTGTAGGTGTGTGTGTGTGTGTGAGTGTGTGTGTGTATGTGTATGTGTGTGTGTGTGTGTGTCCCTTCGGCTAGCAGAGATAAGAATACGGCCGTGGTAAGAAGGCCATGCCTGCTGTAAGGAGCGACTAGTGGGTAGGAGTCGAGAGGTGAAAAGTGTACGTGTGTGTGTGCGTGTGTTCGTGTGTGTGCGTGTGTTAGTGTGTGTGTGTATGTGTGTGTCCGTTCGGCTTACAGAGATAAGAATACGGCCAAGTCAAGAAGGCCCTACCTCTCATAGGAGGCGACAAATTGTTAGGAGTCGAGAGGTGAAGAATCTATGTGTGTGTGCGTATGTGTGTGTGTGTGTCCGTTCGGCTCGCAGAGATAAGAATACAACCGTGGCAAAAAGGCCATGCCTGTCGTAATAGGCGACTAATGGGTAGGAGTCGAGAGGTGAAGAGTGTATGTGTGTGTTAGTATGTGTGTGTATGTGTATGTGTGTGTGTGTGTATCCCTTCGGCTCAAATAGATAATAATACGGCCGAGGCAAGAAGGCTATGCCTGCTGTAAGGAGTGACTAATGGTTAGGAGTCAAGAGGTGAAGAGTGATTCTGTGTGTGTTCGTGTGAGTGTGTGTGTGTGTGCGTATGTGCGTGTGTGTGTGTGAGTGTGTGTGTGTCGGTTCGGCTCGCAGAGATACAAATACGGCAGTGATAAAAAGGCCTTGCCTGTCGTAAGAGGCGACTAATGGGTAGGACTCGAGAGGTGAAGAGTGGTTGTGTGTGTGTGTGTGTGCCTGTGCGTGTGTGTATGTGTGTGTGTGGGCGTGTGTGTGTCCATTCGGCTCGCAGAGATAAGAATACAGCTGTGGCAAGAAGGCCATGCCTGTCGTAAGAGCCGACTAATGGGTAGGAGTCGAGAGGTGAAGAGTGTATTTGTGTGTGTGTGAGTGTGGTCGTGTGTGAGTGTGTCTGTGTGTGCGTGTGTATGTGTGAGTGTGTGTCCGTTCGGCTCGCAGAGATACCAACGAGGTCGTGGCAAGAAAGCCCTGCCTGTCGTAAGAGGCAACTAATGGGTAGGAGTCAAGAGGTGAGGAGTGTATGTGTGTGTGTGTGCGTGTGTGTGTGTGGTGGGTGAGTGTGTGTGTATGTATGTGTGTGTGTGTGTCCCTTCGGCTGGCAGAGATAAGAATACAGCCGTGGCAAGAAGGCAATGGCTGTCGTAAGAGGCGACTAATGGGTAGGAGTCTAGAGGTGAAGAGTGATTGTGTATGTGTGTGCGTGTGTGTATGTGTGTGTGTGTGCGTGTGTGCGTGTGTGTGTGCGTGTGTGCGTGCGTGTGTTTGTGAATGTGTGTGTGTGTCCGTTCGGCTCGCAGCGATAAGAATACGGCCGTGGCAAGAAGGCCATGCCTGTCGTAAGAGGTGACTAATGGGTAGGAGTCGAGAGGTGAAGAGTGTATGTGTGTGTGTTCGTGTGTGCGCGTGTGTGTGTGCGCTAGTGTGTGTGTATGTGTGTGTGTGTTCCTTCGGCTCGCAGAGATAAGAATACGGCCGTGGCAAGAAGGCCATGCCTGTCGTAAGAGGTGAGTAATGGGTAGGAGTCAAGAGGTGTAGAGTGTATGTGTGTGTGTTCGTGTGTGCGAGTGTGTGTGCGCGAGAAAGTGTATATGTGTGTGTGTGTTCCTTCGGCTCGCAGAGATAAGAATACGGCCGTGGCAAGAAGGCCTTGCCTGTCGTAAGAGGCGATTAATGGGAAGGAGTCGATAGGAGAAGAGTGTACGTGTGTGTGTGTGTGTGGGTGTGTTCGTGTGTGTGTTCGTGTGTGAGTGTGTGTGTGTGTATGTATGTATGTGTGTGTCTGTTCGGCTCGCAGAGATAAGATAACGGCCGAGGCAAGAAGGCGATGCCTATCCTAAGAGGCGACTAATGGTTAGGAGTCAAGAGGTGAGGAGTGTATGTGTGTGTGTATGCGTGTGTGTGTGCGTGTGTGAGTGTGTGTGTGTGTATGTGTGTGTGTGTGTGTCCTTCGACTCGCAGAGATACGAACACGGCCAAGGCAAGAAGGCCCTGCCTGTCGTAAGAGGCGACTAATGGTTAGGAGTCAAGAGGCGAGGAGTGTATGTGTGTGTGTGCGTGTGTAACTGTGTGTGTGTGTGTCCTTCGGCTCGCAGAGATAAGAATACAGCAGTGGCAAGAAGAACATGCCTGTCGTAAGAGGCGACTAATGGGTAGGAGTCGAGAGGTGAAGAGTGTATGTGTGTGTGTGTGCGTGTGCGTATGTGTGTGTGTGAGTGTGTGTGTGTCCGTTCGGCTCGCAGAGATAAGAATACGGCCGTGGCAAGAAGGCCCTGCCTGTCTTAAGAGGCGACTAATGAGTAGGAGTCGAGAGGTGAAGAGTTTATATGTGTGTGTGTGCGTGTGTATGCGTGAGTGTGTGTGTATGTGTGTGTGTTCGTGTGTGCGTGCGTGTGTGTGTGTGAGAGTATGTGTGTGTGTATGTGTATATGTGTGTGTGTGTGTCCCTTCGGCTAGCAGAGATAAGAACACGGCCGTGGCAACAAGGCCCTGCCTGTCGTAAGAGGCGACTAATGAGTAGGAGTCGCGAGATGGAGAGTGTATGTATGTGCGTGTGTGCGTGTGTGTGCGTGTGTGTGTGCCTGTGTGTGTGTATGTGTGTGTCCTTTGGCTCGCAGAGATAAGATTACAGCCGTGGCAAGAAGGCCATGCTTGTCGTAAGAGGCGACTAATGGGTAGGAGTGGAGAGGTGAAGA
>NW_027311885.1:5510000-5540000 GCF_040954645.1 Diabrotica undecimpunctata
ACGTGTGTGTAAGTGTGTGTGCATGTATGTGTGTCCGTTCGGCTTGCAGAGATAAGAATACAGCGAGGCAAGAAGGCCCTGCGTGTCTTAAGGGGCGAGTAATAGGTAGGAGTCGAGAGGTGAAGAGTGTAGGTGTGTGTGTGTCCCTGTGTGTGTGAGTGTGTGTGTGTGTCCGTTCGGCTTGCAGAGATAAGAATACGGCGGTGGCAAGAAGGCCCTGTCTGTCTTAAGGGGCGAGTAATAGGTATAAGTCGAGAGGTGAAGAGTGTAGGTGTGTGTGTGTGTGTGTTCGTGTGTGCCTGGCTTGTGTAAGAGGCGACTAATGGGTAGGGATCGAGAGGTGAAAAGTGTATGTTTGTGTGTTTGTGTGTGCGTGTGTGTGTGTGTGAGCATGTGTGTGTGTATGTGTATATGTGTGTGTTGGTCCCTTCGGCTCGCAGAGATAAGAATACGGCCGTGGCAAGAAGGCCATGCCTGCTGTAAGGAGCGACTAATGGGTAGGAGTCGAGAGGTGAAGAGTGTGTGTGTGTGTATGTGTGCGTGTGTTCGTGTGTGTGCGTGTTTGAGTGTGTGTGTTTCCGTTCGGCTCGCAGAGATAAGAACACGGCCGTGGCAAGAAATCCCTGCCTGTCGTAGGAGGCGACTAATGAGTAGGAGTCGCGAGATGGAGAGTGTATGTATGTGCGTGTGTGCGTGTGTGTGTGCGTGTGTGTGTGCCTGGCTTGTGTAAGAGGCGACTAATGGGTAGGAATCGAGAGGTGAAAAGTGTATGTTTGTGTGTTTGTGTGTGCGTGTGTGTGTGTGTGAGCATGTGTGTGTGTATGTGTATATGTGTGTGTTGGTCCCTTCGGCTCGCAGAGATAAGAATACGGCCGTGGCAAGAAGGCCATGCCTGCTGTAAGGAGCGACTAATGGGTAGGAGTCGAGAGGTGAAGAGTGTGTGTGTGTGTGTATGTGTGCGTGTGTTCGTGTGTGTGCGTGTTTGAGTGTGTGTGTTTCCGTTCTGCTCGCATAGATAAGAACACGGCCGTGGCAAGAAATCCCTGCCTGTCGTAGGAGGCGACTAATGAGTAGGAGTCGCGAGATGGAGAGTGTATGTATGTGCGTGTGTGCGTGTGTGTGTGCGTGTGTGTGTATGTGTGTATGTCCTTCGGCTCGCAGAGATAAGATTACAGCCGTGGCAAGAAGGCCATGCTTGTCATAAGAGGCGACTAATGGGTAGAAGTCGAGAGGTGAAGAGTTTATGTGTGTGTGCGTGTGTGAGTGTGTGTGTATCCATTTGCGTGTCCGTTCGGCCTGCAGAGATAAAATACGGCCTAGGCAAGAAGGCCCTGCCTGCCGTAAGGGGCGACTAATAGGCAGGAGTCGAGAGGTGAAGAGTGTAGGTGTGTGTGTGAGTGTGTGTGTGTGTGTGTGCCTGTATGGCTCGCAGAGGTAAGAACACGGCCGTAGCAAGAAGGCCGTGACTGTCGTAAGAGGCGACTAATGAGTAGGAGTCGAGAGGTGAAGAGTGTACGTGTGTGTAAGTGTGTGTGCATGTATGTGTGTCCGTTCGGCTTGCAGAGATAAGAATACAGCGAGGCAAGAAGGCCCTGCCTGTCGTAAGGGGCAAGTAATAGGTAGGAGTCGAGAGGTGAAGAGTGTAGATGTGTGTGTGTCCGTGTGTGTGTGAGTGTGTGTGTGTGTCCGTTCGGCTCGCAGAGATAAGAATACGGCGGTGGCAAGAAGGCCCTGCCTGTCGTAAGAGGCGACTAATGGGTAGGAGTTGAGAGGTGAAGAGTTTATGTGTGTGTGTGCATGTGTGTGTGCGTGTGTGAGTGTGTGTTTATGTATGTGTGTCCGTTCGGCTTGCAGAGATAAGAATACAGCCGAGGCAAGAAGGCCCTACCTGTCGTAAGGGGCGAGTAATAGGTAAGAGTCGAGAGGTGAAGAGTGTAGGTTTGTGTGTGTGAGTGTGTGTGTGTGTGTCTGTATGCAAGAAAGCCATGCCTGTCGTAAGAGACGACTAATGGGTAGGAGTCGAGAGGTGAAGAGTTTATGTGTGTGCGTTTGTTTGTGTGTTCGTGTGTGCCTGGCTTGTGTAAGAGGCGACTAATGGGTAGGAATCGAGAGGTGAAAAGTGTATGTTTGTGTGTGCGTGTGTGTGTGTGTAAGCATGTGTGTGTGTATGTGTATGTGTGTGTGTTGGTCCCTTCGGCTCGCAGAGATAAGAATACGTCCGTGGCAAGAAGGCCATGCCTGCTGTAAGGAGCGACTAATGGGTAGGAGTCGAGAGGTGAAGAGTGTACGTGTGTGTGTGTGCATGTATGTGTGTCCGTTCGGTTTGCAGAGATAAGAATACAGCGAGGCAAGAAGGCCCTGCGTGTCTTAAGGGGCGAGTAATGTTCTCGTGCGCTCGCATTAACTGGCCAATCGGCGTAAGGGCAACATCTCCTGACATGAAAAAAAAATTGTTCATTGGAATAAGGCTTATTCCAGCCTTTGAGCAATTTAAAATTTACCATTGGCCGATTTTTACGGAAAGTCCACTTTCCTACGTCATAATCCCCTAAACAAAGGATTTTCGTGTATAAAAGAAGGTGGATTTTCTGTAGTCGGCCAGTTCGAGCTCACCCTCGTATTTAAGACTCTAGGTTCGGTGCCAGTCATCCACCTAGAATCTGCCTTATTATTTCTACCATATATTTTTGCTATTATTGTTGATATTTGTGCATTTTTGATATATATATATATATTGTCTGTGCTATTTTTGTACTTTCTACTGTGGTATTTCTTTTAGATCACGCACAGAGAAAGTGCCCATTTTATATTTGCTATTTTATTATTGCATTTATTTGATTATTTGATTATTTGAATATATTTGCTGCGATATTTCTCTAGAGGATCATACGCTCAAGTATATTCCCATTTTTGCCTTTTTCTGCTGTGGTATTTCTTTTAAGATCACGCACAGAGAAAAATACTTATTTGTTGCTATTTTATTATTGCATTGCTTTGATTTACTTTGAATATAATTGCTGCGATATTTCTCCCGTAGATCATACGCTCAAATATATTCTCATTTGCTATTTTATTATTGCCTTTGTGTTTTTGAATATATCTGATGCGATATTTCTCTTAGGAGATCACACGCTTCATATATTCTCTTTATTACTATTTTATTATTGTATTTCTTTTATTTATCGTTTAAATACATTCATTGCGACATCTCTCTTCACGGAGATCATACGCTCTGAAGTATTTACATTTACTTGTGATCTCCTTCCGTAAGTTAAGGAGACACAAGAAATTTTCGAGAATTCCTTCCGTAAGTTAAGGAACCTCTCAAACTGCCGTTTTACTGTTGCATCTTTATTTCTTTTATGTTATTTGTGTAAATATTGTTTATTTCATCTTCTTTATCACTGTCGTGCAGATAACGATTTAGTGGGATTTCTACTACGTAGATCAAGCACAGAAAAGACGTTTGCACCCAATATTTCAAACTTACTTCTCGTTTTGCACACATACAATTATATTTTTTTATATGTACATTATCTACGAGGTTTGCTGTGGTATTTTACAGTGTTAATCACGCACTACAAACCTCTGATTCTGGAATTGTGACAGTTTTTCTACCGAAAAACATACACGACTCCACCTACCTCGTCCAGCGTCTACCTCCGACCCACTATTTGTTCCGTGAAGAATGGTGGACACTCGAGGAACAAGTAGGTCCAATTCCACGGACCGCAAGAAGCCCGTAGAGCCGGAGATAAGCCAAGCAGCCTCCCTCCACGCCTCTCGGCAACATGGCGCCCAACCACACAAACACGAACCCACGACCCAAGCTCAGCAAGCAGGCCAATCATCCACAAGCCAGGAACAACAGCCCAACCCTGAGACATGGATGACGACCCTATTACAAGCCCTGACGGCCCTCTCAGTAGCTCAACCCGCAACTGCAAGCAAACCAAGGATATGGACCTCCAAACCACCAAGGTTCGAAGGAAGAGAGACCGAAATCCCAGGACAATTCCTATCAAAAGCAGAAGAATTCCTAACCTACCACGAAGTAGACGAAACCGACTGGATCGACTACCTGATAGCAAACTCACTACACGGAGAAGCACGGTTATGGGCAGAGAGTCAAGGTACAGCCGAGATAGGCTACCAGACATTTAAGACTCGCTTCCTAGAGAAGTACGACGACCCAGCACTTTTATCCGCCCTAACCGTAAAGCTATATGGACAGAACCAGGACAAAGAACCAGCAGAGGAATTCGTCACCCGAAAAGCAGCCCTCTTTAGACGCCTCCTACCAGACATCCCGGAAGATCAAAGATGCAGAGTAATCGCCAATCAACTGTTACCACAAATTAGAATCTGTTTAAGAATCGGGATGCCCACAACAGAGGACAGCCTAAGACGAATTGCGAGAGAAATGGAAAGCGACGCCCAACATTTAAGTCACAGAAAGCCGGAGAAACAAGAACATCAACAACCACCCAGGCGTTCCGAGACGATAAATGAATGGCGAAACCGCAATCCACATAGAAACCACAACAACCGCTAACAAGACAACCAGAGGCCGGAAAACTCCAACAGGGGCGCCAATTAACTCCTGTTGAAGAAATGGTGCCCCAACTGAATCCGATCTATCAGCGGTCGATGACAGCAGGACTCCCCAACCTCGACGGAAGGATCAACCAACACCGAGTCAAAATCTTAGTTGACACCGGCGCCTCCGGAAACTTCATACACCGGAAGCTGATCCAGAGACGAGACCTACAGACTTGACCCGGACAGATTCAGCTGGCATGCACGGGAAGCACGTCCCAAAGCTTAGGGACTGCTGAAGTAAAAATACAACTGGACAACTTCTCCACCACCGCCCAATGCATCGTCTTGGAGAAGTTAAACCACGATGTCGTCCTAGGAATGCCATGGTTAGAACAGGAGGAGGCCAATGTGGACATACCTCGAAAATGTCTGCACGTAGGCACCACCACCAGAGCCACAGTATACTGGAGAAACCATGACAAACCAAAATCAGCAAACCACAACCTAGAGGAGCACCAAGCCCCAGCTTTCGCTTTCACAAAAATCAAACAGCTGATCGAGGACTACAGCGACGTATTTAACGACCGTCTACGCCAGCCAACGACGGCAACGGAAATGGAAATTCGAGTGACCGACAACCGACCCATAAACATCAAGCCATATAAATACTCTACCGAGAAGAAGAAAATCATGTCAAGAGAGGTGACAGAGATGCTAGCCGCCGGAGTGATCAAGCCCAGCAAATCTCCCTACAATAGCCCGGTGGTTATTGTAACCAAGAAGGATGGTACCCCTCGCTTCTGCGTAGACTACAGAAAGCTGAATGAAATAACGGTCGACGAAGCCTCCAGTATGCCACCAATACATGATAGCATCAAGGAAATCGGTACCTCGAAGATATTCTCAACAATTGACCTGAAGAGCGGATTCTGGCAAGTCCCGCTACACGAAGACTCCAGCCCAAAAACGGCGTTCAGCTTACCAGATGGCTCATCATACGAATTCTCAGTGATGCCCTTCGGACTCAAAAATGGACCAGCAGTATTTCAGAAGTTAGTAACAACCGTCTTCGCAGGATATATAGACGAATTTATTAAAGTCTATATGGATGACATTATAATATACTCTGAAGACTGGGACCAGCATCAAACACACCTGCACTTGGTACTGGAAAGACTCAGAACGCATGGACTATGGGCATCACTGAAAAAGTGCAGATTCGCAGCCAACGAACTAGAATACCTTGGGCATAAAATTACCTCAAACAACACTCAACCTTTGGAGAAACATGTGGAAAAAATCAAAGGATTCGACACACCTCACACGATGAAACAACTCCGGAGTTTCATTGGAACGGCAAACTGGTTAAGAGACTTTATTCCCCGATTCGCTGAAATAATCACACCTCTAACGAACCTCACGACAGGGAACAAAAGACGCTTGAAGTGGAACGACGCAGCAGAAGAAGCCTTCAAGAATATCAAACAAGCAATCGAGGGAGACCTGCAATTATACAGACCAGACGCCTCCAGACCATTTAGCCTACAAACGGACGCCTCCGAAATTAAGATGGGTGCAGTATTATTCCAAGGAACACCAGAAAACAAAGAAGTGATCGCCTACGCCTCCACCAAACTAAAGCCAGCAGAGAGACGTTACCATATCAACGAAAAGGAATGCCTCGCGCTGGTTTGGGCACTGAGAAAGTACAAACACTTTTTGCAAGATCAACATTTCAATCTATACACAGACAGCCAAGCTCTCCTTTGGTTGAACAAATACAAAGAGGACAAAGCCAAGCTTTCAAGATGGGCCTTATTACTCCAGGAGTTCAACTTTACCATTCAGCACATACCTGGAAAAGAGAACGAGCTCCCGGACCATCTGTCAAGAAATCCGATCTCCGAAAGAGAAGAAGAAGAGGATTTGGATGAGGAAGTAAATAGACTAAGCTGGCCCACACAGATCACAGAACAACAGGACGACGACTCCTTCCCACTACTCTGCATGCTGGAAGACGTAGAGGAAGGAGAAAATCACCCAATCTTAGACGACTTATCAGACCTACCACTCCAGGCAAGAATCAAAAGGGGACACACTACCCACCACGGAATGAGAAGATTCACCAGGAGATGGCAGAAAGTCACCGCCAGGGGACCAAGAGGCCAAGCTGAAGAAGACCTCCTCAAAGAATTTGTAGTAATAGACGATGCTGTCTACTACAAAATGAAGCCAGACCACAATGTACTAGCTGTACCTCTACCCTATCGCATGGAGGTGATGCGATTCTACCACGACTCAGACGAGGCAAATCATC
The DNA here is from genome assembly GCF_040954645.1 of Diabrotica undecimpunctata. Taxonomy (NCBI): domain Eukaryota; kingdom Metazoa; phylum Arthropoda; class Insecta; order Coleoptera; family Chrysomelidae; genus Diabrotica; species Diabrotica undecimpunctata. The sequence continues at coordinate 5,516,860 of NW_027311885.1, forward strand.
CAGGGCAAGATGAGACCGTCCGATCAATCAAAAACATTTACTACTGGCCTACCCTCACGAAGGATGTAAGAAACCATGTCAGATCCTGTCTAACCTGTGCCACAACCAAGGCAGCAGCTAGGCAACCAGCAGCCCCTGTCGTCCCCAGAGAACCCAGTAACCCATGGGAAAGGGTTGCATTTGACGTACTTGGACCATACCCAGCAGCCCGCGGCACCAGAAACAGATTTGTCCTATTAGCCACGGATTGCCTTAGTAACTGGGTAGAATATAGATGCGTCCAAACCGCAAAAAGCCGGCAGGTGATTACGTTCCTCCAAGAAGAGATATGCAGCAGATGGGGAAAACCAAGTGTCATCATCACAGACAATGGATCCCAATTTCGAACCGACGCCTGGGAAAGGTTCCTGAGACGAAATAACATCCGAGCAGAGTTCAGTCCCATATACCACCAGAGGGCCAATCCGGTGGAAAGACGCGTCCACGGAGGAACGAAGCAACCCAGGAAACACCTGCCGAGCTTCTACTTGGATACCTACCTCGAAGATCGGAAGAAACAGAACGGGAACGGAGGGAAGCCAACACTGCAGCCAGACGCCAAGTGAGGGTCGAACAAGCAGTCCAGAAGGCTACAGTGTACGCCCGGAATCTGTTTCCAGACAACCCAAACGCCCCACCAGCCAGAAAATTCATCCCAGGCGAGCAGGTACTCGTAAGAAACCACAGCAAAGGGAACTTCGGAGCCACATGGACGGGTCCACACACCATCCTGAGAGTACTAGGTGACCATACATACGAAGTGCATCGGGACCAGGACATCAACAGGACCATCCATGTGGACGATATAAGACCTGTTCCGCCACCCAGGGAAGAAATGGAAGAAAATTAAATTACACACATAAATTGTAAAAAAAATTTTCTTTCTGTATTTTAAACAACTTGGAAAATTATATTCAATAAAGTTAACCGACACCTAGAGTCTTCAAAGGGGGGGGGGATGTTCTCGTGCGCTCGCATTAACTGGCCAATCGGCGTACGGGCAACATCTCCTGACATGAAAAAAAAATTGTTCATTGGAATAAGGCTTATTCCAGCCTTTGAGCAATTTAAAATTTACCATTGGCCGATTTTTACGGACAGTCCATTTTCCTACGTCATAATCCCCTAAACAAAGGATTTTCGTGTATAAAAGAAGGTGGATTTTCTGTAGTCGGCCAGTTCGAGCTCACCCTCGTATTTAAGACTCTAGGTTCGGTGCCAGTCATCCACCTAGAATCTGCCTTATTATTTCTACCATATATTTTTGCTATTATTGTTGATATTTGTGCATTTTTGATATATATATATTGTCTGTGCTATTTTTGTACTTTCTACTGTGGTATTTCTTTTAGATCACGCACAGAGAAAGTGCCCATTTTATATTTGCTATTTTATTATTGCATTTATTTGATTATTTGATTATTTGAATATATTTGCTGCGATATTTCTCTAGAGGATCATACGCTCAAGTATATTCCCATTTTTGCCTTTTTCTGCTGTGGTATTTCTTTTAAGATCACGCACAGAGAAAAATACTTATTTGTTGCTATTTTATTATTGCATTGCTTTGATTTACTTTGAATATAATTGCTGCGATATTTCTCCCGTAGATCATACGCTCAAATATATTCTCATTTGCTATTTTATTATTGCCTTTGTGTTTTTGAATATATCTGATGCGATATTTCTCTTAGGAGATCACACGCTTCATATATTTTCTTTATTACTATTTTATTATTGTATTTCTTTTATTTATCGTTTAAATACATTCATTGCGACATCTCTCCTCACGGAGACCATACGCTCTGAAGTATTTACATTTACTTGTGATCTCCTTCCGTAAGTTAAGGAGACACAAGAAATTTTCGAGAATTCCTTCCGTAAGTTAAGGAACCTCTCAAACTGCCGTTTTACTGTTGCATCTTTATTTCTTTTATGTTATTTGTGTAAATATTGTTTATTTCATCTTCTTTATCACTGTCGTGCAGATAACGCTTTAGTGGGATTTCTACTACGTAGATCAAGCACAGAAAAGACGTTTGCACCCAATATTTCAAACTTACTTCTCGTTTTGCACACATACAATTATATTTTTTTATATGTACATTATCTACGAGGTTTGCTGTGGTATTTTACAGTGTTAATCACGCAATACAAACCTCTGATTCTGGAATTGTGACAGTTTTTCTACCGAAAAACATACACGACTCCACCTACCTCGTCCAGCGTCTACCTCCGACCCACTATTTGTTCCGTGAAGAATGGTGGACACTCGAGGAACAAGTAGGTCCAATTCCACGGACCGCAAGAAGCCCGTAGAGCCGGAGATAAGCCAAGCAGCCTCCCTCCACGCCTCTCGGCAACAGTAATAGGTAGGAGTCGAGAGGTGAAGAGTGTAGGTGTGTGTGTGTCCGTGTGTGTGTGAGTGTGTGTGTGTGTCCGTTCGGCTTGCAGAGATAAGAATACGGCGGTGGCAAGAAGGCCCTGCCTGTCGTAAGAGGCGACTAATGGCTAGGAGTTGAGAGGTGAAGAGTTTATGTGTGTGTGCATGTGTGTGTGCGTGTGTGAGTGTGTGTTTATGTATGTGTGTCCGTTCGGCTTGCAGAGATAAGAATACAGCCGAGGCAAGAAGGCCCTGCCTGTCGTAAGGGGCAAGTAATAGGTAAGAGTCGAGAGGTGAAGAGCGTAGGTGTGTATGTGTGAGTGTGTGTGTCTGTATGCAAGAAGGCCATGCCTGTCGTAAGAGACGACTAATGGGTAGGAGTCGAGAGGTGAAGAGTGTATGTGTGTGCGTGTGTGTGTGTGTTCGTGTGTGCCTGGCTTGTGTAAGAGGCGACTAATGGGTAGGAATCGAGAGGTGAAAAGTGTATGTTTGTGTGTTTGTGTGTACGTATGTGTGTGTGAGCATGTGTGTGTGTATGTGTATGTGTATGTGTTGGTCCCTTCGGCTCGCAGAGATAAGAATACGGCCGTGGCAAGAAGGCCATGCCTGCTGTAAGGAGCGACTAATGGGTAGGAGTCGAGAGGTGAAGAGTGTGTGTGTGTGTGTATGTGTGCGTGTGTTCGTGTGTGTGCGTGTTTGAGTGTGTGTGTTTCCGTTCGGCTCGCGGAGATAAGAACACGGCCGTGGCAAGAAATCCCTGCCTGTCGTAGGAGGCGACTAATGAGTAGGAGTCGCGAGATGGAGAGTGTATGTATGTGCGTGTGTGCGTGTGTGTGTGCGTGTGTGTGTGCGTGTGTGTGTATGTGTGTATGTCCTTCGGCTCGCAGAGATAAGATTACAGCCGTGGCAAGAAGGCCATGCTTGTCATAAGAGGCGACTAATGGGTAGAAGTCGAGAGGTGAAGAGTTTATGTGTGTGTGCGTGTGTGGGTGTGTGTGTATCCATTTGCGTGTCCGTTCGGCCTGCAGAGATAAAATACGGCCTAGGCAAGAAGGCCCTGCCTGCCGTAAGGGGCGACCAATAGGTAGGAGTCGAGAGGTGAAGAGTGTAGGTGTGTGTGTGAGTGTGTGTGTGTGTGTGTGCCTGTATGGCTCGCAGAGGTAAGAACACGGTCGTAGCAAGAAGGCCGTGACTGTCGTAAGAGGCGACTAATGGGTAGGAGTCGAGAGGTGAAGAGTGTAGGTGTGTGTGTGAGTGTGTGTGTGTGTGTCTGTATGTCTCGCATAGGTAAGAACACGACCGTAGCAAGAAGGCCCTGCCTGTCGTAAGAGGCGACTAATGGTCAGGAGTCGAGAGGTGGAGAGTGTATGTATGTGCATGTGTGCGTGTGTGCGCGTGTGTGTGTGCCTGTGTGAGTGTGTGTGTATGTGTCTGTGTGTGTCCTTTGACTCGCATAGGTAAGAATACAGCCGTGGCAAGAAGCCCATGCCTGTCGTAAGAGGCGACTAATGGGTAGGAATCGAGAGGTGAAGAGTGTATGTGTGCGTGTGTGTGTGTGAGTATGTGTGTGTGTATGTGTATGTGTGTGTGTGTCCCTTCGGCTCGCAGAGATAAGAATACGGTCGTGGCAAGAAGGCAATGCCTGCTGTAAAGAGCGACTAATGGGTAGGAGTCGATAGGTGAAGAGTGTACGTGTGTGTAAGTGTGTGTGCATGTATGTGTGTCCGTTCGGCTTGCAGAGATAAGAATACAGCGAGGCAAGAAGGCCCTGCCTGTCGTAAGGGGCAAGTAATAGGTAGGAGTCGAGAGGTGAAGAGTGTAGATGTGTGTGTGTCCGTGTGTGTGTGTGAGTGTGTGTGTGTGTGTCCGTTCGGCTCGCAGAGATAAGAATACGGCGGTGGCAAGAAGGCCCTGCCTGTCGTAAGAGGCGACTAATGGGTAGGAGTTGAGAGGTGAAGAGTTTATGTGTGTGTGTGCATGTGTGTGTGCATGTGTGAGTGTGTGTTTATGTATGTGTGTCCGTTCGGCTTGCAGAGATAAGAATACAGCCGATGCAAGAAGGCCCTACCTGTCGTAAGGGGCGAGTAATAGGTAAGAGTCGAGAGGTGAAGAGTGTAGGTTTGTGTGTGTGAGTGTGTGTGTGTGTCTGTATGCAAGAAGGCCATGCCTGTCGTAAGAGACGACTAATGGGTAGGAGTCGAGAGGTGAAGAGTGTATGTGTGTGCGTGTGTGTGTGTGTTCGTGTGTGCCTGGCTTGTGTAAGAGGCGACTAATGTGTAGGAATCGAGAGGTGAAAAGTGTATGTTTGTGTGTTTGTGTGTGCGTGTGTGTGTGTGTAAGCATGTGTGTGTATGTGTATGTGTGTGTGTTGGTCCCTTCGGCTCGCAGAGATAAGAATACGACCGTGGCAAGAAGGCCATGCCTGCTGTAAGGAGCGACTAATGGGTAGGAGTCGAGAGGTGAAGAGTGTACGTGTGTGTGTGTGTGTGTATGTGTGCGTGTGTTCGTGTGTGTGCGTGTTTGAGTGTGTGTGTTTCCGTTCGGCTCGCAGAGATAAGAACACGGCCGTGGCAAGAAATCCCTGCCTGTCGTAGGAGGCGACTAATGAGTAGGAGTCGCGAGATGGAGAGTGTATGTATATGCGTGTGTGCGTGTGTGTGTGCGTGTGTGTGTATGTGTGTATGTCCTTCGGCTCGCAGAGATAAGATTACAGCCGTGGCAAGAAGGCCATGCTTGTCATAAGAGGCGACTAATGGGTAGAAGTCGAGAGGTGAAGAGTTTATGTGTGTGTGCGTGTGTGTGTGCGTGTGTGAGTGTGTGTGTGTATCCATTTGCGTGTCCGTTCGGCGTGCAGAGATAAAATACGGCCTAGGCAAGAAGGCCCTGCCTGCCGTAAGGGGCGACTAATAGGTAGGAGTCGAGAGGTGAAGAGTGTAGGTGTGTGTGTGAGTGTGTGTGTGTGTGTCTGTATGGCTCGCAGAGGTAAGAACACGGCCGTAGCAAGAATGCCGTGACTGTCGTAAGAGGCGACTAATGGGTAGGAGTCGAGAGGTGAAGAGTGTAGGTGTGTGTGTGAGTGTGTGTGTGTGTCTGTATGTCTCGCATAGGTAAGAACACGACCGTAGCAAGAAGGCCCTGTCTGTCGTAAGAGGCGACTAATGGGTAGGAGTCGAGAGGTGGAGAGTGTATGTATGTGCATGAGTGCGTGTGTGCGCGTGTGTGTGTGCGTGTGTGAGTGTGTGTGTATGTGTCTGTGTGTGTCCTTTGGCTCGCAGAGGTAAGAATACAGCCGTGGCAAGAAGCCCATACCTGTCGTAAGAGGCGACTAATGGGTAGGAATCGAGAGGTGAAGAGTGTATTTGTGCGTGTGTGTGTGTGTGAGTATGTGTGTTTGTATGTGTATGTGTGTGTGTGTGTCCCTTCGGTTCGCAGAGATAAGAATACGGTCGTGGCAAGAAGGCCATGCCTGCTGTAAGGAGCGACTAATGGGTAGGAGTCGATAGGTGAAGAGTGTACGTGTGTGTAAGTGTGTGTGCATGTATGTGTGTCCGTTCGGCTTGCAGAGATAAGAATACAGCCGAGGCAAGAAGGATCTGCCTGTCATAAGGGGCGAGTTATAGGTAAGAGTCGAGAGGTGAAGAGTGTAGGTGTGTGTGTCCGTGTGTGTGTGTGAGTGTGTGTGTGTGTCCGTTCGGCTCGCAAAGATAAGAATACGGCGGTGGCAAGAAGGCCCTGCCTGTCGTAAGTGGCGACTAATGCTTAGGAGTTGAGAGGTGAAGAGTTTATGTGTGTGTGTGCATGTGTGTGTGCATGTGTGAGTGTGTGTTTATGTATGTGTGTCCGTTCGGCTTGCAGAGATAAGAATACAGCCGAGGCAAAAAGGCCCTGCCTGTCGTAATAGGCGACTAATGGGTAGGAGTCAAGAGGTGAGGAGTGTATTTGTGTGTGTGTGAGTGTGTACGTGTGTGAGTGTGTCTGTGTGTGCGTGTGTGTGTGTGAGTGTGTGTGTATGTGTATATGTCCTTCGGCTCGCAGAGATAAGAATACAGCCGAGGCAAGAAGGCCCTGCCTGTCGTAATAGGCGACTAATGGGTAGGAGTCGAGAGGTGAAGAGTGTATGTGTGTATTAGTAGGTGTGTGTATGTGTATGTGTGTGTGTATCCCTTCGGCTCAAATAGATAATAATACGGCCGAGGCAAGAAGGCTATGCCTGCTGTAAGGAGTGACTAATGATTAGGAGTCAAGAGGAGAAGAGTGATTGTGTGTGTGTGTGTGTGCGTGTGTTCGTGTGTGTGCGTGTATGAGTGTGTGTATGTGTGTCCGTTCGACTTGCAGAGATAAGAATACAGCCGAGGCAAGAAGGCCCTGCCTGTCGCAATAGGCGACTAATGGGTAGGAGTCGAGAGGTGACGAGTGTATGTGTGTGTGTGTGCGTGTGTGTGTGTGTGTGTGTAAGTGTTTGTGTGTATGTGTGTGTGTCCGTTCGGCTTGCAGAGATAAGAATACAGCCGAGGCAAGAAGGCCCTGCCTGTCGCAATAGGCGACTAATGGGTAGGAGTCGAGAGGTGACGAGTGTATGTGTGTGTGTGTGCGTGTGTGTGTGTGTTTGTTTGTATGCAAGAAGGCCATGCCTGTCGTAAGAGGCGACTAATGTGTAGGAGTCGAGAGGTGAAGAGCTTATGTGTGTGCGTGTGTGTGTGTGTGTTCGTGTGTGCCTGGCGTGTGTAAGAGGCGACTAATGGGTAGGAATCGAGAGGTGAAAAGTGTATGTGTGTGTGTTCGTGTGTACGTGTGTGTGTGTGTGAGCATGTGTGTGTGTATGTGTATGTGTGTGTGTTGGTCCCTTCGGCTCGCAGAGATAAGAATACGGCCGTGGCAAGAAGGCCATGCCTGCTGTAAGGAGCGACTAATGGGTAGGAGTCGAGAGGTGAAGAGTGTACGTGTGTGTGTGTGCGTGTGTTCGTGTGTGTGCGTGTATGAGTGTGTGTATGTGTGTCCGTTCGACTTGCAGAGATAAGAATACAGCCGAGGCAAGAAGGCCCTGCCTGTCGCAATAGGCGACTAATGGGTAGGAGTCGAGAGGTGACGAGTGTATGTGTGTGTGTGCGTGTGTGTGTGTGTGTAAGTGTGTGTGTGTATGTGTGTGTGTCCGTTCGGCTTGCAGAGATAAGAATACAGCCGAGGCAAAAAGGCCCTGCCTGTCGTAATAGGCGACTAATGGGTAGGAGTCAAGAGGTGAGGAGTGTATTTGTGTGTGTGTGAGTGTGTACGTGTGTGAGTGTGTCTGTGTGTGCGTGTGTGTGTGTGAGTGTGTGTGTATGTGTATATGTCCTTCGGCTCGCAGAGATAAGAATACAGCCGAGAGGTGAAGAGTGTATGTGTGTATTAGTAGGTTTGTGTATGTGTATGTGTGTGTGTATCCCTTCGGCTCAAATTGATAATAATACGGCCGAGGCAAGAAAGCTATGCCTGCTGTAAGGAGTAACTAATGATTAGGAGTCAAGAGGAGAAGAGTGATTGTGTGTGTGTTCGTGTGAGTTTGTGTGTGTGTGCGTATGTGCGTGTGTGTGTGAGTGTTTGTGTGTCCGTTCGGCTCGCAGAGATACAAATACGGCAGTGATAGAAAGGCCTTGCCTGTCGTAAGAGGCCACTAATGGGTAGGAGTAGAGAGGTGAAGAGTGTAGGTGTGTGTGTGTGTGTGAGTGTGTGTGTGTATGTGTATGTGTGTGTGTGTGTGTGTCCCTTCGGCTAGCAGAGATAAGAATACGGCCGTGGTAAGAAGGCCATGCCTGCTGTAAGGAGCGACTAGTGGGTAGGAGTCGAGAGGTGAAAAGTGTACGTGTGTGTGTGCGTGTGTTCGTGTGTGTGCGTGTGTTAGTGTGTGTGTGTATGTGTGTGTCCGTTCGGCTTACAGAGATAAGAATACGGCCAAGTCAAGAAGGCCCTACCTCTCATAGGAGGCGACAAATTGTTAGGAGTCGAGAGGTGAAGAATCTATGTGTGTGTGCGTATGTGTGTGTGTGTGTCCGTTCGGCTCGCAGAGATAAGAATACAACCGTGGCAAAAAGGCCATGCCTGTCGTAATAGGCGACTAATGGGTAGGAGTCGAGAGGTGAAGAGTGTATGTGTGTGTTAGTATGTGTGTGTATGTGTATGTGTGTGTGTGTATCCCTTCGGCTCAAATAGATAATAATACGGCCGAGGCAAGAAGGCTATGCCTGCTGTAAGGAGTGACTAATGGTTAGGAGTCAAGAGGTGAAGAGTGATTCTGTGTGTGTTCGTGTGAGTGTGTGTGTGTGTGCGTATGTGCGTGTGTGTGTGTGAGTGTGTGTGTGTCGGTTCGGCTCGCAGAGATACAAATACGGCAGTGATAAAAAGGCTTTGCCTGTCGTAAGAGGCGACTAATGGGTAGGACTCGAGAGGTGAAGAGTGGTTGTGTGTGTGTGTGTGTGCCTGTGCGTGTGTGTATGTGTGTGTGTGGGCGTGTGTGTGTCCATTCGGCTCGCAGAGATAAGAATACAGCTGTGGCAAGAAGGCCATGCCTGTCGTAAGAGCCGACTAATGGGTAGGAGTCGAGAGGTGAAGAGTGTATTTGTGTGTGTGTGAGTGTGGTCGTGTGTGAGTGTGTCTGTGTGTGCGTGTGTATGTGTGAGTGTGTGTCCGTTCGGCTCGCAGAGATACCAACGAGGTCGTGGCAAGAAAGCCCTGCCTGTCGTAAGAGGCAACTAATGGGTAGGAGTCAAGAGGTGAGGAGTGTATGTGTGTGTGTGTGCGTGTGTGTGTGTGGTGGGTGAGTGTGTGTGTATGTATGTGTGTGTGTGTGTCCCTTCGGCTGGCAGAGATAAGAATACAGCCGTGGCAAGAAGGCAATGGCTGTCGTAAGAGGCGACTAATGGGTAGGAGTCTAGAGGTGAAGAGTGATTGTGTATGTGTGTGCGTGTGTGTATGTGTGTGTGTGTGCGTGTGTGCGTGTGTGTGTGCGTGTGTGCGTGCGTGTGTTTGTGAATGTGTGTGTGTGTCCGTTCGGCTCGCAGCGATAAGAATACGGCCGTGGCAAGAAGGCCATGCCTGTCGTAAGAGGTGACTAATGGGTAGGAGTCGAGAGGTGAAGAGTGTATGTGTGTGTGTTCGTGTGTGCGCGTGTGTGTGTGCGCTAGTGTGTGTGTATGTGTGTGTGTGTTCCTTCGGCTCGCAGAGATAAGAATACGGCCGTGGCAAGAAGGCCATGCCTGTCGTAAGAGGTGAGTAATGGGTAGGAGTCAAGAGGTGTAGAGTGTATGTGTGTGTGTTCGTGTGTGCGAGTGTGTGTGCGCGAGAAAGTGTATATGTGTGTGTGTGTTCCTTCGGCTCGCAGAGATAAGAATACGGCCGTGGCAAGAAGGCCTTGCCTGTCGTAAGAGGCGATTAATGGGAAGGAGTCGATAGGAGAAGAGTGTACGTGTGTGTGTGTGTGTGGGTGTGTTCGTGTGTGTGTTCGTGTGTGAGTGTGTGTGTGTGTATGTATGTATGTGTGTGTCTGTTCGGCTCGCAGAGATAAGATAACGGCCGAGGCAAGAAGGCGATGCCTATCCTAAGAGGCGACTAATGGTTAGGAGTCAAGAGGTGAGGAGTGTATGTGTGTGTGTATGCGTGTGTGTGTGCGTGTGTGAGTGTGTGTGTGTGTATGTGTGTGTGTGTGTGTCCTTCGACTCGCAGAGATACGAACACGGCCAAGGCAAGAAGGCCCTGCCTGTCGTAAGAGGCGACTAATGGTTAGGAGTCAAGAGGCGAGGAGTGTATGTGTGTGTGTGCGTGTGTAACTGTGTGTGTGTGTGTCCTTCGGCTCGCAGAGATAAGAATACAGCAGTGGCAAGAAGAACATGCCTGTCGTAAGAGGCGACTAATGGGTAGGAGTCGAGAGGTGAAGAGTGTATGTGTGTGTGTGTGCGTGTGCGTATGTGTGTGTGTGAGTGTGTGTGTGTCCGTTCGGCTCGCAGAGATAAGAATACGGCCGTGGCAAGAAGGCCCTGCCTGTCTTAAGAGGCGACTAATGAGTAGGAGTCGAGAGGTGAAGAGTTTATATGTGTGTGTGTGCGTGTGTATGCGTGAGTGTGTGTGTATGTGTGTGTGTTCGTGTGTGCGTGCGTGTGTGTGTGTGAGAGTATGTGTGTGTGTATGTGTATATGTGTGTGTGTGTGTCCCTTCGGCTAGCAGAGATAAGAACACGGCCGTGGCAACAAGGCCCTGCCTGTCGTAAGAGGCGACTAATGAGTAGGAGTCGCGAGATGGAGAGTGTATGTATGTGCGTGTGTGCGTGTGTGTGCGTGTGTGTGTGCCTGTGTGTGTGTATGTGTGTGTCCTTTGGCTCGCAGAGATAAGATTACAGCCGTGGCAAGAAGGCCATGCTTGTCGTAAGAGGCGACTAATGGGTAGGAGTGGAGAGGTGAAGAGTTTATGTGTGTGTGCGTGTGTGTGTGCGTGTGTGAGTGTGTGTGTATGTATGTGTGTCCGTTCGGCGTGCAGAGATAAGAATACAGCCGAGACGAGAAGGCCCTGCCTGTCGTAAGGGGCGAGTAATAGGTAGAAGTCGCGAGGTGAAGAGTGTAGGTGTGTGTGTGTGTGAGTGGCAAGAAGGCTATGTCTGTCGTAATAGGCGACTAATGGGTAGGAGTCAGGAGGTGAGGAGTGTATTTGTGTGTGTGTGCGTGTGTGTGTGTGTGCGTGTGATTTCGCATAGATAAGAATACAGCCGTGGCAAGAAGGCCATGCCTGTCGTAAGAATCGACTAATGGGTAGAAGTCGAGAGGTAAAGAGTGTGCGTGTGTGTGTGTATGAGTGTGTGTGTGTGTCCCTTCGGCTCGCAGAGATAAGAATACGGCCGTGGCAAGAAGCCCATGCCTGTCGTAAGAGGTGACTAATGGGTAGGAGTCGAGAGGAGAAGAGTGTACGTGTGTGTGTGTGTGCGTGTGTTCGTGTGTGTGTTTGTGTGTGAGTATGTGTGTGTGTATGTATGTGTGTGTCTGTTTGGCTCGCAGAGATAAGATAACGGCCGAGGCAAGAAGGCGATGCCTATCCTAAGAGGCGACTAATGGTTAGGAGTCAAAAGGTGAGGAGTGTATGTGTGTGTGTGCGTATGTGTATGTGCGTGTGTGAGTATGTGCGTGTATGTGTGTGTGTGTGTCCTTCGGCTCGCAGAGATAAGAATACAGCCGTGGCAAGGAGAACATGCCTGTCGTAAGAGGCGACTAATGGGTAGGAGTCGAGAGGTGAAGAGTGTATGTGTGTGTGTGTATGTGCGTGTGTGCGTATGTGTGTGTGTGAGTGTGTGTGTGTCCGTTGGCTCGCAGAGATAAGAATACGGCCGTGGCAAGAGGGCCCTGCCTGTCGTAAGAGCCGACTAATGGTTAGGAGTCAAGAGGTGAGGTGTGTATGTGTGTGTGTGCGTGTGTGTGCGTGTGTGAGTGTGTGTGTGTGTGTGTGTGTGTGTGTATGTGTGTGTGTGTGTGCGTGTGTGCGTGTGTGCGTATGTGTGTGTGTGAGTGTGTGTATGTCCGTTCGGCTCGCAGAGATAAGAATACGGCCGTGGCAAGAAGGCCCTGCCTGTCGTAAGAGGTGACTAATGAGTAGGAGTCGAGAGGTAAAGAGTTTATATGTGTGTGTGTGCGAGTGTGTGTGCGTGAGTGTGTGTGTGTATGTGTGAGTGTCCGTGTGTGCGTGCGTGTGTGTGTGTGTGAGAGTATGTGTGTGTTTGTGTGTGCGTGTGTGTGTGTCCGTTCGGCTTGCAGAGATAAAAACACGGCCGTGGCAAGAACTCCCTGCCTGTCGTAAGAGGAGAATAATGGATAGAAGTCGAGAGGTGCAGAGTGTGTGCGTGTGCGTGTGTGCGTGTGTTCCTCTGTGCGTGTGTTTGTTTGTGCGTGTGTGTGTGTCCGTTCGGCTTGCAGAGATAAAAACACGGCCGTGGCAAGAAGTCCCTGCCTGTCGTAAGAGGAGAACAATGGGTAGGAGTCGAGAAGTGAAGAGTGTATGTGTGTGTGTGTGTGCGTGTGTGTGTGCGTGTGTGTGTGAGTGTGTGTGTGTGTGTCCGTACGGCTCGCAGAGATAAGAACACGGCCGTGGCAAGAAGTCCCTGAATGTCGTAAGAGGCGACTAATGGGTAGGAGTCGAGAGGTGAAGAGTCTATGTGTGTGAGCGTGTATGCGTGTGTGTGTGTGTGTCTGCATATGATTGTGCGTGTGTGAGTGTGTGTGTATGTATGTGTGTGTCCGTTCGGCTCGCAGAGAATAGAATACGGCCGAGGCAAGAAGGCCATGCCTGTCGTAAGAGGCGATTAATGGGTAGGAGTCGAGAGGTGAAGAGTGAATTTGCGCGTGTGTGTGTGCGTGTGTGCTTGCGTGTGTGTGTGAGTGTGTGTGTCCGTTCAGCTTGCAGAGATAAGAATACGGCCGAGGCAAGAAGGCCCTGCCTGTCGTAAGTAGCGACTAGTGGGTAGGAGTCGAGAGGTGAAGAGTGTATGTGTGTGTGTGCGTGTGTGCGTGTGTGTGTGCGTGTGTGAGTGTTTGTGTATGTGTGTGTGTGTCTGTTTGGCTTGCAGAGATAAGAATACGGCCGTGGCAAGAAGGCCCTGCCTGTCGTAAGAGGCGGCTAATGGGTAGGAGTCGAGAGGTGAAGAGTGTATGTGTGTGTGTGTGCGTGTGTGCGTGTGTGTGCGTGTGTAAGTGTGTGTGTATGTGTGTGTGTCCGTTTGGCTTGCAGAGATAAGAATACGGCCGAGGCAAGAAGGCCCTGCCGCTTGTAAGGGACTTCTAATAAGTAAGAGTCGAGAGTTGAAGAGTGTATGTGTGTGAATGCGTGTGTGCTTGTGTGTGTGCGTGTGTGAAAATGTGTGTGTGTCCGTTCGGCTTGCAGAGATAAGAACACGACCGAGGCAAGAAGGCCCTGCCTATCGTAAGAGGCGACTAATAGGTAGGAGTCGAGAGGTGAAGAATGTATGTGGGTGTGCATGTGCGTGTGTGTGTGAGTGTATGTGTGTGTGCGTGTGTGCGTGCGTGTGTGCGTGTGCGTGTGCGTCTGTGCGTGTGTGCGTGCGTGTGTGTGTGTGTGTGTGTGTGTTTGTGAGTGTCTGTGTGTGTATGTGTGTGTGTCCGTTCGGCTCGCAGAGATAAGAAAAAAGCCGTGGCAAGAAGGCCATGCAAATCGTACGGGGCGACTAATAGGTAGGAGTCGAGAGGTGATGAGTGTATGTGTGCGTGCGTGTGTGTGTGTGAGTGTGTGTGTGTATGTGTGTGTGTCCCTTCGGCTCGCAGAAATAAAAAAACAGCGGTGGCAAGAAGGCCATGCCTGTCGTAAGAGGCGACCAGTAGGTAGGAGTCGAGAGGTGAAGAATGTATTTGTGTGTGTGTGTGCGTGTGCGCGTGTGTGTGCGCGTGTGTGCGTGCGTGTGTGTGTGAGTGTGTGTATCCGCTCGGCTTGCAGAGATAAGAATACGGCCGGGGCAAGAACGCCCTGCCTCTCGTAAGAGGCGACTAAAAGGTAGGAGTCGAGAGGTGAAGAGTGTATGTGTGTGTGTGTGCGTGTGTGCGTGTGTGTGCGTGTGTAAGTGTGTGTGTATGTGTGTGTGTCCGTTTGGCTTGCAGAGATAAGAATACGGCCGAGGCAAGAAGGCCCTGCCGCTTGTAAGGGACTTCTAATAAGTAAGAGTCGAGAGTTGAAGAGTGTATGTGTGTGTATGCGTGTGTGCTTGTGTGTGTGCGTGTGTGAAAATGTGTGTGTGTCCGTTCGGCTTGCAGAGATAAGAACACGACCGAGGCAAGAAGGCCCTGCCTATCGTAAGAGGCGACTAATAGGTAGGAGTCGAGAGGTGAAGAATGTATGTGGGTGTGCATGTGCGTGTGTGTGTGTGTGTGTGAGTGTATGTGTGTGTGCGTGTGTGCGTGCGTGTGTGCGTGTGCGTGTGCGTCTGTGCGTGTGTGCGTGCGTGTGTGTGTGTGTGTGTGTGTGTTTGTGAGTGTCTGTGTGTGTATGTGTGTGTGTCCGTTCGGCTCGCAGAGATAAGAAAAAAGCCGTGGCAAGAAGGCCATGCAAATCGTACGGGGCGACTAATAGGTAGGAGTCGAGAGGTGATGAGTGTATGTGTGCGTGCGTGTGTGTGTGTGAGTGTGTGTGTGTATGTGTGTGTGTCCCTTCGGCTCGCAGAAATAAAAAAACAGCGGTGGCAAGAAGGCCATGCCTGTCGTAAGAGGCGACCAGTAGGTAGGAGTCGAGAGGTGAAGAATGTATTTGTGTGTGTGTGTGCGTGTGCGCGTGTGTGTGCGCGTGTGTGCGTGCGTGTGTGTGTGAGTGTGTGTATCCGCTCGGCTTGCAGAGATAAGAATACGGCCGGGGCAAGAACGCCCTGCCTCTCGTAAGAGGCGACTAAAAGGTAGGAGTCGAGAGGTGAAGAGTGTATGTGTGTGTGTGTGTCCGCTCGGCTCGCAGAGATAAGAATACGGCCGTGGCAAGAAGGCCCTGCCTGTCTTAAGAGGCGACTAATGGATAGGAGTCGAAAGGAGGAAAGTATGTGCGTGTGCGTGTGCGTGTGTGCGTGCGTGTGTGTGTAAGTGTGTGTATCCTTTCGGCTTGCAGAGATAAGAATACGGCCGGGGCAAGAAGGCCCTGCCTCTCGTAAGAGGCAACTAAAAGGTAGGAGTCGAGAGGTGAAGAGTGTATGTGTGTGTGTGTGTGTGTCTGCGTATGTTTGTGCGTGTGTGCGTGCATGTGTGTGTAAGTGTGTGTATCCGTTCGGCTTGCAGAGATAAGAATACGGCCGTGGCAAGAAGGCCCTGCCTGTCTTAAAAGGCGACTAATGGATAGGAGTCGAGAGGTGGAAAGTGTGTGCGTGTGCGTGTGCGTGTGTGCGTGCGTGTGTGTGTAAGTGTGTATGTCCGCTCGGCTCGCAGAGATAAGAACACGGCCGTGGCAAGAAGGCCCTGCCTGTCGTAAGAGGCGACGAGGGTAGGAGTCGAGAGGTGAAGAATGTATGTGTGTGTGTGTGTGTGTGCGTGTGTGTGCGTGTGTGAGTGTGTGAGTATGTGTGTGTGTTAGATCGGCCTGCAGAGATAAGAACACGACTGAGGCAAGAAGGCCCTGCCTATCGTAAGAAGATACTAATAGGTAGGAGTCGAGAGGTGAAGAGTGTATGTGTGTGTGCGTGTGTGCATGTGTGTGTGCGTGTGTGAGTATGTGTGTGTGTCCGTTTGGCTTGCAGAGATAAGAACACGGCCGAGGCAAGAAGGCCCTTCCTGTCGTAAGAGGCGACTAATAGGTAGGAGTCGAGAGGTGAAGAATGTATGTGTGTGTGCGTGTGCGTGTGCGTGTGTGTGATTGTATGTGTGTGTGCGTGTGTGCGTGCGTGTGTGCGTGTGCGTGTGCGTCTGTGCGTGTGTGCGTGCGTTTATGTGTGTTTGTGAGTGTGTGTGTGTGTGTGTATGTGTGTGTGTCCCTTCGGCTCGCTGAGATAAGAAATCAGCCCTGGCAAGAAGGCCATGCAAATCGTACGGGGCGACTAATAGGTAGGAGTCGAGAGGTGAAGATTGTATGTGTGCGTGCGTGTGTGCGTGTGTGTGTGTGTGAGTGTGTGTGTGTGTGTATGTGTGTGTGTGTCCCTTCGGCTCGCATAGATAAGTAAACAGCGGTGGCAAGAAGGCCATGCCTGTCGTAAAAGGCGACTTATGGGTAGGAGTCGAGAGGTGAAGAGTGTATGTGTGTGTGTGTGTGTGTGTGTGTGCGTGTGAAAGTGTGTGTGTGTGTATGTATGTGTGTGTCCGTTCGGCTCGCAGAGATTAGAATACGGCGGAGGCAATTAGTCCATGCCTGTCGTAAGAGACGACTAATGGGTAGGAGTCGAGAGGTGAAGAGTGTATTTGTGTGTGTGTGCGTGTGTGCGTGTGTGTGTGCGTGTGTGCGTGCGTGTGTGTATGAGTGTGTGTATCCGTTCGGCTTGCAGAGATAAGAATACGGCCGTGGCAAGAAGGCCCTGCCTCTCGTAAGAGGCGACTAAAAGGTATAAGTCGAGAGGTGAAAAGTGTATGTGTGTGTATGTGACTGTGTCTGTGTAAGCTCGGCTAGCAGAGATAAGAATACGGCCGTGGCAAGAAGGCCCTGCCTGTCGTAAGAGGCGACTAATGAATAGGAGTCGAGAGGTGAAGAGTGTATTTGTGTGTGTGTGTGCGTGTGTGTGTGCGTGTGTGCGTGTGTGTGTGTGTCCGTTTGGCTTGCAGAGATAAGAATACGGCCGAGGCAAGAAGGCCCTGCCTCTTGTAAGGGGCGACTAATAGGTAGGAGTCGAGAGGTGAATAGTGCATGTGTGTGTGTGTGCGTGTGTGTGTGCGTGTGTGCGTGTGTGTGTGTCCGTTCGACGTGCAAAAATAAGAACACGGCAGTGGCAAGAAATCCCTGCCTGTCGAAAGAGGAGAATAATGGGTAGGAGTCGAGAGGTGAAGAGTGTATGTGTGTGTGTCTGTGTGCGTGTGTGCGTGCGTATGTGAGTGTGTGTGTATGTGTGTGTGTAAGTGTGTGTGTGTCCAGTAGGCTCGCAGAGATAAGAACACGGCCGTGGCAAAAAGGCCCTGCCTGTCGTA
This sequence comes from Diabrotica undecimpunctata, assembly GCF_040954645.1. Lineage (NCBI taxonomy): Eukaryota > Metazoa > Arthropoda > Insecta > Coleoptera > Chrysomelidae > Diabrotica > Diabrotica undecimpunctata. The sequence goes on from NW_027311885.1 coordinate 5,533,879, forward strand.
AGAGGCGATTAATGGGTAGGAGTCGAGAGGTGAAGAGTGTATGTGTGTGTGTGCGTGTGTGTGTGCGTGTGTGAGTGTGTGTGTGTATGTGTGTGTGTCCGTTTGGCTTGCAGAGATAAGAATACGGCCGTGGCAAGAAGGCCCTGCCTGTCGTAAGAGGCGACTAATGGGTAGGAGTCGAGAGGTGAAGAGTGTATGTGTGTGTGTGCGTGTGTAAGTGTGTGTGTATGTGTGTGTGTCCGTTGTAAGGGACGACTAATAAATAGGAGTCGAGAGTTGAAGAGTGTATGTGTGTGTGTGTGCGTGTGTGAGTATGTGTGTATGTTAGTTCGGCCTGCAGAGATAAGAACGCGACCGAGGCAAGAAGGCCCTGCCTATCGTAAGAGGCGACTAATAGGTAGGAGACGAGAGGTGAAGAGTGTATGTGTGTGTGTGCGTGTGTGCATGTGTGTGTGCGTGTGTGAGTATGTGTGTGTGTCTGTTCGGCTTGCAGAGATAAGAACACGACCGAGGCAAGAAGGCCCTGCTTATCGTAAGAGGCGACTAATAGGTAGGAGTCGAGAGGTGAAGAGTGTATGTGTGTGTGCGTGTGTGCGTGCGTGTGTGCGTGTGCGTGTGCGTCTGTGCGTGTGTGCCAGCGTGTGTGCGTGTATGTGTGTGTGTTTGTGAGTGTGTGTGTGTGTATGTGTGTGTGTCCCTTCGGCTCGCAAAGATAAGAAAACAGCTGTGGCAAGAAGGCCATGCAAATCGTACGGGGCGACTAATAGGTAGGAGTCGAGAGGTGAGGAGTGTATGTGTGCGTGCGTGTGTGCGTGTGTGTGTGTGTGTGTGTGAGTGTGTGTGTATGTGTGTTCGTGTCCGTTTGGCTTGCAGAGATAAGAATACGGCCGTGGCAAGAAGGCCCTGCCTGTCGTAAGAGGCGACTAATGGGTAGGAGTCGAGAGGTGAAGAGTGTATGTGTGTGTGTGTGCGTGTGTGTGTGCGTGTGTGAGTCTGTGTGTATGTGTGTTCGTGTCCGTTTGGCTTGCAGAGATAAGAATACGGCCGTGGCAAGAAGGCCCTGCCTGTCGTAAGAGGCGACTAATGGGTAGGAGTCGAGAGGTGAAGAGTGTATGTGTGTGAGTGTGCGTGTGTGCGTGTGTGTGCGTGTGTAAGTGTGTGTGTATGTGTGTGTCTCCGTTTGGCTTGCAGAGATAAGAATACGGCCGAGGCAAGAAGGCCCTACCGCTTGTAAGGGACGACGAATAAGTAGGAGTTGAGAGTTGAAGAGTGTATGTGTGTGTGTGCGTGTGTGAGTATGTGTGTGTGTTAGTTCGGCCTGCAGAGATAAGAACACGACCGAGGCAAGAAGGCCCTGCCTATCGTAAGAGGCGACTAATAGGTAGGAGTCGAGAGGTGGAGAGTGTATGTGTGTGTGTGCGTGTGTGCATGTGTGTGTGTGCGTGTGTGAGTATGTGTGTGTGTCCGTTCTGCTTGCAGAGATAAGAACACGACCGAGGCAAGAAGGCCCTGCCTATCGTAAGAGGCGACTAATAGGTAGGAGTCGAGAGGTGAAGAGTGTATGTGTGTGTGCGTGTGTGCGTGCATGTGTGCGTGTGCGTGTGCGTCTGTGCGTGTGTGCGTGCGTGTGTGCGTGTGTGTGTGTGTGTGTTTAGGAGTGTGTGTGTGTATGTGTGTGTGTTAGTTCGGCTCGCAATGATAAGAAAACAGCGGTGGCAAGAAGGCCATGCCTGTCGTAAGGGGCGACTAATCGGTAGGAACCGAGAGGTTAATGGTGTATGTGTGTGTGTGTGCGTGTATGCATGTGTAAGTGTGTGTGTGTGTGTGTATGTATGTGTGTGTCCGTTCGGCTCGCAGAGATTAGAATACGGCCGAGGCAATAAGGCTATGCCTGTCGTAAGAGCCGACTAATGGGTAGGAGTCGAGAGGTGAATAGTGTATTTGTGTGTGTGTGCGTGTGTGTGTGCGTGTGTGCGTGCATGTGTGTGTGAGTGTGTGTGTGTGTTCGTTCGGCTCGCAGAGATAAGAACAGGGCCGTGGCAAGAAGTCCCTGAATGTCGTAAGTGGCGACTAATGGGTAGGAGTCGAGAGGTGAAGAGTCTATGTGTGTGAGCGTGTATGCGTGTGTGTGTACGTGTGTAAGTGTGTGTGTATATGTGTGTGTGTCCGTTCGGCTTACAGAGATAAGAAGACGGCCGAGGGAAGAAGGTTGTGCCTGTCTTAAGTGGCGACTAATGGATAGAAGTCGAGAGGTGAAGAGTGTGTGCGTGTGCGTGTGTGCGTGTGTTCCTGTGTGCGTGTGTTTGTGTGTGCGTGTGTGTGTGTCCGTTCGGCTTGCAGAGATAAAAACACGGCCATGGCAAGAAGTCCCTGCCTGTCGTAAGAGGAGAATAATGGATAGGAGTCGAGAGGTGAAGAGTGTATGTGTGTGTGTCTGTGTGCGTGCGTGTGTGAGTGTGTATGTATGTGTGTGTGTGAGTGTGTGTGTGTCCGTTCAGCTTGCAGAGATAAGAATACGACCGAGGCAAGAAGGCCCTGCCTGTCGTAAGTGGCGACTAATGGGTAGGAGTCGAGAGGTGAAGAGTGAATTTGCGCGTGTGTAAGTGCGTGTGTGCGTGCGTGTGTGTGTGAGTGTGTGTGTCCGTTCAGCTTGCAGAGATAAGAATACGGTCGAGGCAAGAAGGCCCTGCCTGTCGTAAGTGGCGACTAATGGGTAGGAGTCGAGAGGTGAAGAGTGTATGTATGTCTGTTCGTGTGTGCGTGTGTGTGCGTGTGTGAGTGTGTGTGTATGTGTGTGTGTGTGTCCGTTTGGCTTGCAGAGATAAGAATACGGCCGAGTCAAGAAGGCCCTGCCTGTCGTAAGTGGCGGCTAATGGGTAGGAGTCGAGAGGTGAAGAGTGTATGTATGTCTGTTCGTGTGTGCGTGTGTGTGTGCGTGTGTGAGTGTGTGTGTATGTGTGTGTGTGTGTCCGTTCGGCTCGCAGAGATTAGAATACGGCCGAGGCAAGAAGGCCATGCCTGTCGTAAGAGGCGATTAATGGGTAGGAGTCGAGAGGTGAAGAGTGAATTTGCGCGTGTGTGTGTGCGTGTGTGCGTGCGTGTGTGTGTGAGTGTGTGTGTGTCCGTTTAGCTTCTTGAGGCAAGAAGGCCCTGCCGCTTGTAAGGGACGACTAATAAGTAGGAGTCGAGAGTTAAAGAGTGTATGTGTGTGTGCGTGTGTGCGTGTGTGTGTGCGTGTGTGAGTATGTGTGTGTGTTAGTTCGGCCTGCAGAGATAAGAACACGACCGAGGCAAGAAGGCCCTGCCTATCGTAAGAGGCGACTAATAGGTAGGAGTCGAGAGGTGAAGAGTGTATGTGTGTGTGTGCATGTGTGTGTGCGTGTGTGAGTATGTGTGTGTGTCCGTTCGGCTTGCAGAGATAAGAACACGACCGAGGCAAGAAGGCCCTTCCTATTGTAAGAGGCGACTAATAGGTAGGAGTCGAGAGGTGAAGAATATATGTGTGTGTGCCTGTGCGTGTGTGTGTGTGTGTGTGAGTGTATGTGTGTGTGAGTGTGTGCGTGCGTGTGTGCGTGTGCGAGTGCGTCTGTGCGTGTGTGCGTGCGTGTGTGCGTGTGTGTGTGTGTGTGAGTGTGTGTGTGTGTATGTGTGTGTGTCCCTTCGGCTCGCTGAGATAAGAAAACAGCCGTGGCAAGAAGGCCATGCAAATCGTACGGGGCGACTAATAGGAAGGATTCGAGAGGTGAAGATTGTATGTGTGCGTGCGTGTGTGTGTGTGTGAGTGTGTGTGTGTATGTGTATGTGTCCCTTCGGCTCGCAGAGATAAGTAAACAGCGGTGGCAAGAAGGCCATGCCTGTCGTAAAAGGCGACTTATGGGTAGGAGTCGAGAGGTGAAGAGTGTATGTGTGCGTGTGTGTGTGCGTGTGAAAGTGTGTGTGTGTGTATGTATGTGTGTGTCCGTTCGGCTCGCAGAGATTAGAATACGGCCGAGGCAATAAGGCCATGACTGTCGTAAGAGCCGACTAATGGGTAGGAGTCGAGAGGTGAATAGTGTATTTGTGTGTGTGTGCGTGTGTGTGTGCGTGTGTGTGTGCGTGTGTGCGTGCGTGTGTGTGTGAGTGTGTGTGTGTGTTCGTTCGGCTCGCAGAGATAAGAACACGGCCGTGGCAAGAAGTCCCTTAATGTCGTAAGAGGCGACTAATGGGTAGGAGTCGAGAGGTGAAGAGTCTATATGTGTGAGCGTGTATGCGTGTGTGTGTACGTGTGTGAGTGTGTGTTTATATGTGTGTGTGTCCGTTCGGCTTACAGAGATAAGAATACGGCCGAGGGAAGAAGGTTCTGCCTGTCTTAAGTGGCGACTAATGGATAGAAGTCGAGAGGTGAAGAGTGTGTGCGTGTGCGTGTGTGCGTGTGTTCCTGTGTGCGTGTGTTTGTGTGTGCGTGTGTGTGTGTCCGTTCGGCTTGCAGAGATAAAAACACGGCCATGGCAAGAAGGTTCTGCCTGTCGTAAGAGGAGAATAATAGATAGGAGTCGAGAGGTGAAGAGTGTATGTGTGTGTGTCTGTGTGCGTGCGTGTGTGAGTGTGTATGTATGTGTGTGTGTGAGTGTGTGTGTGTCCGGTCGGCTCGCAGAGATAAGAACACGGCCGTGGCAAGAAGGCCCTGCCTGTCGTAAGAGGCGACTAATGGGTAGGAGTCGAGGGGTGAAGAGTGTATTTGCGCGTGTGTGTGTGCGTGCGTGTGTATGTGAGTATGTGTGTCCGTTCAGCTTGCAGAGATAAGAATACGGCAGGGGCAAGAAGGCCCTGCCTCTCGTAATAGGCGACTAACAGGTAGGAGTCGAGAGGTGAAGAGTGTATGTGTGTGTGTGTGACTGTGTGTGTGTCAGCTCGGCTCGCAGAGATAAGAATACGGCCGTGGCAAGAAGGCCCTACCTGTCGTAAGAGGCGACTAATAGGTAGGAGTCGAGAGGTGAAGAGTGTATGTGTGTGCGTGTGTGCATGTGTGTGTGCGTGTGTGAGTATGTGTGTGTGTCCGTTCGGCTTGCAGAGATAAGAACACAGCCGAGGCAAGAAGGCCCTGCCTGTCGTGAGAAGCGACTAATAGGTAGGAGTCGAGAGGTGAAAAATGTATGTGTGTGTGCGTGTGCGTGTGCGTGTGTGTGTGTGTGAGTGTAAGTGTGTGTGCGTGTGTGCGTGCGTGTGTGCGTGTGCGTGTGCGTCTGTGCGTGTGTGCGTGCGTGTGTGTGTGTTTGTGAGTGTGTGTGTGTGTATGTGTGTGTGTCCCTTCGGCTCGCTGAGATAAGAAAACAGCTGTGGCAAGAAGGCCATGCAAATCGTACGGGGCGACTAATAGGAAGGATTCGAGAGGTGAAGATTGTATGTGTGTGTGTGTGTGTGAGTGTGTGTGTGTGTATGTGTGTGTGTCCCTTCGGCTCGCAGAGATAAGTAAACAGCGGTGGCAAGAAGGCCATGCCTGTCGTAAAAGGCGACTTATGGGTAGGAGTCGAGAGGTGAAGAGTGTATGTGTGTGTGTGTGTGCGTGTAAAAGTGTGTGTGTGTGTGTATGTATGTGTATGTCCGTTTGGCTCGCAGAGATTAGAATACGGCGGAGGCAATTAGTCCATGCCTGTCGTAAGAGGCGACTAATGGGTAGGAGTCGAGAGATGAAGAGTGTATTTGTGTGTGTGTGCGTGTGTGCGTGTGTGTGTGCGTGTGTGCGTGCGTGTGTGTGTGAGTGTGTGTATCCGTTCGGCTTGCAGAGATAAAAATACGGCCGGGGCAAGAAGGCCCTGCCTCTCGTAAGAGGCGACTAAAAGGTATAAGTCGAGAGGTGAAGAGTGTATGTGTGTGTGTGTGACTGTGTCTGTGTAAGCTCGGCTAGCAGAGATAAGAATACGGCCGTGGCAAGTAGGCCCTGCCTGTCGTAAGAGGCGACTAATGAATAGGAGTCGAGAGGTGAAGAGTGTATTAGTGTATTTGTGTGTTTGTGTGTGCGTGTGTGTGTGCGTGTGTGCGTGTGTGTGTGTGTCCGTTTGGCTTGCAGAGATAAGAGTACGGCCGAGGCAAGAAGGCCCTGCCTCTTGTAAGGGGCGACTAATAGGTAGGAGTCGAGAGGTGAA